>NW_026127442.1:0-22819 GCF_022985175.1 Labeo rohita
TGAACCCCATACAAAGATGGTGCACGAGATGATGAGTAATTGCCAGTCTCTACCGAAAAGGTTCAATCCTTTAAAGTGCCCCTATTATGCGTTTTCAAATATGATCTTTCATGTAGTGTGTCATGTAGCTGTATGTGAACATAAACTATCTGCAAAGTTGTGAAGCCGACAGTGCACGATACATAAAGTTACTGTCTATCAAAAAAAAGAGTCGACTCACATTTGCCTAAAGGAGTCGTCAGGATTTCAAATCTTTCTCTGTTACGGCCACACGTCACGAAGTAACAGATTTGCATAATGTCCACCTACGTTCTACGTCGCGAACAACTTGCCCGCCCATACATTTCCATGGGGTTTAGGTCACATGGAAATTTACACGTACATTATACGGAAGACGCTGTATCATACGCTGTGAGTAAAACTGTTTTATATTCACTTCTAAAAGATGATGAATCTACAAATATTGTATTTTCTAGTGATCGTTCAAAATACGTACACACAGAAAAAAAAAAAGGTGCTTCAGCGGTTCTTCAGCGGTTCTTCAGTGTTAGTGTATAAAGAACCGGTCAAGCCCCTGTCTGGTTCTTCAGCGGTTCTTCAGTGGTTCTTTGGGGTCGTTAAGGTGCTATATAGCACCACTGCCATACAAAGAACCTGTTAAGCCTCTGAATAAGGATCTCTAACTCTCTCTTAAACTCTTCAGTTGGGGAAAGGATTAAAAACAACATTGACATACAGTGTATTTCCTGAAGATCTTTTTGCCCCTAAGGCCCCCATAAGGAAATATTTCCCACATAAGACCTTTTGACCTTAGAAAAGCATAAAAGTGATTCAAGACATTTTGCCATTGTAGTAAATATATTTACTACTATTGTAGTAATACAAGCCTCTATGATTGTTTCTATTGAGCACCATTTTTGTTGAAGTAATAAAATGCTATACACAGCAAAATCCCCAGTGTTAATTTAACACTCTGAGTGTGGACACATATAAATACTGAAGCAGTGTTAAAGTTAACGAGATAATTAGGTGATTAACAAAGTGATGATTGATCATTATTGAAGACACCTGATGTTAATAAGCAGAATCACCAAAGGAGAAAACCAAAATTTTTAAGCAACCATTATAGTGGTCAGTGTTTGCATTAGTTGGGCTCTTGACCCTTAAATCATCAATATTAGGTCCTGTTTGGCTGCAGTTACTGAGTAGCCAGACAAACAAAGAGGAAAAGTCAATAAGATGGCATTGACTGTGCTTGACTTAATCATCATATAGTGACTTGAGTATTTGACATAGAATTTCCTTACAGATTACAACAAAAAAACTGTGAACAAAAGTTTTGCCATAATCAGACAGATGATGAAAAAAAAAGTTTAATTTAATTTAGACACACAGACATGAAGAATCAGTGTGAGAAATACGTTTTTTTTTTAAAAACAGGTTGTAAAAAAAAAACTTTCCAAAATGTATAGGAAGTGCTGGATCTTCTGTGGATTATCAAGGCTATTACAATAAGCAAAAAAAAAAAAAAAAACCCTAACTTAGAGATTAGACTCTAGGTGATTTACATCAAACAATGAATATGTTAAAACATAATCACCTGGTGACTTGAGCTTTTGGCTTGTCTGGCTGTTTCAACTCAAATACAGCAGCCAAACAAAATCTAGCATTAAAGATTTAAGGGTCAAGAGCCCAACTAATGCAAACACTGACCACTATAATGGTTGCTTAAAAATTTTGGTTTTCTCCTTTGGTGATTCTGCTTATTAACATCAGGTGTCTTCAATAATGACCAATCATCACTTTGTTAATCACCTAATTATCTCATTACCATTAACACTGGGGATTTTGCTGTGTATGGTACATCTGATGGTTCTACATAGAACCATTTGACAAAGGTGCCATATAGCACCTTTTAAAATAGGTGCTATATAGCACTAAAAGTGGTTCCCCTATGATTACGAGCCAAAGAACCACTTTTAGTGCTATATAGCACCATTTGTTTTTAGAGTGTAGTTGTGTATGTTGTTGTGTAACAACCCTGCACATGTCATGCTAACCGGCTAAATCACGCTTGTGTAGTTCTGTTGTTCAGCTGTAGTCCCCACTGTAGTCTGACAATTTGTGATTGATGCAGCTTGACTGTCTCATTAGTTGGAGTAATGATAAAGGATGGCGTACGAAGTGGCTTTCACACCGAATGCGGAAAGCGCTGTGCTATGAAACCCATTCGTTTCAATTGCTTCCGCCCTGCGTGGACGGCTTGTTTCGGCCTTGACTAAAGCGGACGCGCAGCGGAGCAAAGTTCAAATGAGTTGTTCAAATGAACTTTTTCCGCTGCGCTCTGAAGGGCTGCACTGAACCCAGCGGCCAGCGCAGCGCTTTCCGCGTTCGGTGTGAAAGCCGCTTAATGCATTATACATTGCTGAAGTTTACAACATAGAGGTGTGCCCGGTTCGGTTATAAAAGCAAATTGCGAGCACTTTCCACGGTAGACCGTGCTAACTTGTGGATCAGCCACTTCAGCCGTTTCATCATCAGACTCTGGCTGGAATCGATGCCATCTTTTTTATGTATTGACAAGTATCCAGTGCTGTCAGTCAGTTATGGCAATGGGCGTTTCGTTTTCCGACACACCGTACGCGGTAGACCAATCATAAAGGACTGCGCCATCTGACCAATCACAGCAGTGAGGGCTCACGGAAAGGAGGGGTTTAGAGAGGCTGATTCTTCGAACTGCTTCGCACGAGTCGTTTAGGAATCATTTAGAAAGAGGGTAAATTTAAATCTATTTTTGTAGAAAACGAAAGTGTTTTTTGACCTTGCATACATGTAAACCTGTTTTGGGAGTCTATTAAAACAATATTAGCAACCTTTAAAATGCCATAATAGGGGCACTTTAAACAGGAGACAAAGCAATTTAAAACATGACCTTGAATCCCAATTTGCTGTAAACAATTTAAAATAATTTGTTAAATGCTGCCCTGAGATCCAGCAAAATTAAAACAGCACATTGCACTTAGTGATGTATGGCTTGGATGCAGCTGCTCGGCCTTGGATACCCATTCCATGAAGCTCTCTGCGCACTGTTCTTGACCTAATCTGAAGGCCACATGAAGTTTGGAGGTCTGTAGCGATTGACTCTGCAGAAAGTTGGCGACCTCTTCGCACTATGCGCCTCAGCATCCGCTGACCCCGCTCCGTCAGTTTACGTAGCCTACCACTTTGTGGCTGAGTTGCTGTTGTTCCCAAATGCTTCCACTTTCTTATAATACAGCTGACAGTTGACTGTGGAATATTTAGGAGCGAGGAAATTTCACGACTGGACTTGTTGCACAGGTGGCATCCTATCACAGTTCCATGCTGGAATTCACTGAGCTCCTGAGAGTGACCCATTCTTTCACAAATGTTTGTAAAAACAGTCTGCATGCCTAGGTGCTTGATTTTATACACCTGTGGCCATGGTAGTGATTGGAACACCTGATTCCGATTATTTGGATGGGTAAGCGAATACTTTTGGCAATATAGTGTATAAGCTTGATATGTCTACTTTTAAATGAAAAAAAAAAAAAAAATATATATATATATATATATATATATATATTCTGTGTTAAAGTAATCCGTATGAACCAATCAACGCAGTTGGTCCAATCTTTCCTGACTTCATTATCTTTAATGTGATCATGCCCATGTGCTACTTACGCTTATGATATTAAAATCGCCCATGATATTGAAACGCGCAACTTGTAAATGCCCATATCAGCTCCATAAACAAAGCAACGAGACTTTTCTTCAAGTTCATCTCGGATCTTCGTTTCTGGAAGAAGACGCGCTGTGAGGAATAAGTCTTTTATTTACCTCAGAAGAAGAATGCGATGAGACACATGGCTTGATCCAGCAGAGATCATTTACATGAGTATATATATATTTTTAATTTATTAGCCTACCTGCATTAGCTGTTATTGTGTTATTGTAACATAACTTGTACACATTTTACTAGTTAGACTTTTTTCAAACTAAAATTCCTGACTGTATAATCAAGTGAAACATTATGAAGTATGTTTCATTCATTTCATGATGTCTCACGATGCCAGGATGTTTTTGTTGTTGTTGTTTTTTTATGTTCTATAAAGTAGAAAACGTTGTGATATAAAAGTAATAATGTTTACACTGTAACATTGAATGATAGAGTCTAAGCATGTTTAGATAAAACTGTACTGTGATATACTGTGAATAAATTTGTTTATGGTGTACTTAACAATAATTTAGTTTCCCATACATAAAATGTTTTTGTATTGTATAATACATACAAAGCATGCTTGTGTTTATGATTATAAAATCATATTTTTATGTATTTATTTATTTATGTTATAACAATAGGTTATAAAAGTAATATGAGTGTTTATACTGATACTAAGTATGTTTAGACCATGTTTATTATTAATACTCTGTTCACGAAGAGATGTTTATCATGCTAAACAATACTAATTAGTTTCTCAGATATAAAATAGTAAATATAGTAAAGTTCATTTTTGTGTAACTAATTTCAAAAAGTGAAAATTAGCAAAAAATTAGCAAAGCAGAAAATTTCAAGTTCTTTGTATGTTAATTTATGCCCTCAATACTTGGTTGTGGTTCCTTTTGCAAAAACTACAGCATCAGTGTGGCATGAAAGCAATCAGCCTGTGACACTGCTGATTATTATTAATTAGGTCAGGCATGTTGGTTGGCCAGTCAAGCACAGTAATGGTCATCAAACCATGTGGAAGTGGAAGTGGTTTTGGTACTGTGGGCAGGTGCTTCAACAGTCCTGCTGGAAAAGGAAACCAGCATCTCCATAAAGTTTGTCAGCAGATGGAAGCGTAAAGTGCTCCAAAATCTCCTGGTAGACGGCTGCATTGACTTTGCACTTCATAAAACCCCAGACAAAAACCAACAGACGTCACGGCACCCCAAATTCTTTCTTGAATCCATGGAAAGAAGCAAACACGTACATATCAGGTTGTTAAACAGAATTCATAATTCAGAAACAGTTTTCAGGAATGACGCAAAGTCTGTTCACGTCTCTGTGGTTAGATCAGTGTGCTCAATAATGTGTCTCAATAATGTGACCTTCATTATGTATGTTTTGATTAGACTGTGTTGTAAATAAAACAAATAATCTAAAACTCCATTCTTCGAACATTCTCACTTTGTTTCTTACCTGACAGTCACAGTCTCATTGATGGGTCATTGGGGGAGGGCCCTTTGTCTCTCAGGTGTGAATCTCACTCCCTCACATAACACTTTTTAACAAAAAAAAAAGTTTTAAAAAATTGTAAATAAATATACCGTTTTCTGTGAACCAGTGAATGAGGTGATTTTCACAGAATTTTGTAGAAAAACTTTAGCTTACCACATCCAGTTCCCAAAAGTCTTTTTGAGAATAAGTTGCAAAAAAATGATATAAAAGGACATTTTATATCTGAGAAACAAATTATTATTGTTTAGCACGTTAAACATCTATTCGTTCTCAAAACAAATGTTTTGTCTGTGTTTCATAGCCTTATTTCAGTGACTTAAAAATGTCAGTTTTTCACTAACCACGCATAATTGTTTTGTCTGTTTCATGGCCTTATTTCAGTGCCTTATTTCAGTGATGTTATTTTTTCACTAATCACGCATAAACGTTGTTTTCTCAAAAAGCACAAACATGTACATTCATGTTGCTTACATACTATTGTAGCCCAGTTTGTGCAGTTTACAGTGTAATCAGACTTTAGCCATTAATATGTTTTTAAGATACTGAAAAAAGCACAAATGTCAGGGCATGTCAAAACTTCTTCAGGGCCCCAAAACACCCTCGGACCCCAGAGTACTTACTGTACTTGAGTATCTTTTTGGATACGCTGTAGTTTTATCAAAGATGTTAGCAGCTTTTACTCTCTACTTCACTCCAATTTGAACGAAAATCTGTACTCTTTACTCCAATACATTTGTAATGAGTGTTGCAATTAATCATTGCATTCTGCATGACACCTAGCTTTTTCTGCAGCAATTTCGGCTACAAAAGACAAGATATTGCCAACTGGGTGAGACTTCCGGTCCGGTTAATCTACCCAGGTGTGTCTTGTTGTCTTGTTAAAGTGCTCCTATTATGCCATTTAAATGTTGCTAATATTGTTTTATGAGACTCCCAAAACAGGTTTATATGTATGCAAGGTTAAAAAAATAGATTTAATTTTACCTCATTTCTAAATGATTCATAAACAACTCGTGCGAAGCAGTTAGAAGAATCAGTCTCTCTAAACCCCTCCTTTCCGTGAGCCCTCACTGCTGTGATTGGTCAGATGGAGCAGTCCTTTTATGATTGGTCTACCACATACAGCGCGTGTCAGAAAACAAAACGCCCATTGCCATAGCCCTGGAAACATGTTAATTCATAGAAAAGATGGCATCGATTTTACCTTACCAATTCGAGCCAGACTCTGACGATGAAGCGGCTAATCGACAAGTTAGCACGGTCTACCGTGGAAAGTGCTCGCAATTTGCTTATGTATGTGAACCGGGCACACCTCTATGTTGTAAATTTCAACATTGTATAATGCATTAAGGCGGCTTTCACACCCAACGTGGAAAGCGCTGGCCGCTGGGTTCAATGCAGCCCTTCAGAGCGCAGCGACAAAAGTTCAACTCATTTGAACTTTGAGCGCGGCGTGCGTGCGCACTTTGGTCAAGGCAGAAAAAAGCCGTCCTCGCACAGCGGAAGCAGTTGAAATGAATGGGTTTCGTAGCGCAGCACTTTCCACATTCGGTGTGAAAGCCGCTTTGTGCGCCGTCCTTTATCATTACTCCAACTAATGAGACAGACAGACAGTCAAGCTGCATCTCTCATATATTTTTAGACTACAGTGGGTCCACAGCTGCACAACAGAACTACAGAAGCATGAGTTAGCCAGTTAGCAAGACATGTGCAGGGTTGTTACACAACATAACATACACAACTACATATTTTGAACAATCGCTAGAAAATTCAGTCTTTGTAGATTCATCTTTTGGAAGTGAATATAAAACAATTTACTCACAGCGTAGGATACAGCGTCTTCTGTATAATGTACCTGTAAATTTCCACGTGACGTAAACCACATGGAAATTTTATTGTGGTGGGCGGGTAAGTTGTTTGCGACGTAGAACGTGGGCGGACATTATACAAATGTGTTACTGTGTGACGTATAGCCATAACAGAAAAATATAGGAACTCGATACAGCTACATGACATACTGCATGAAAGGTCATATTTGAAAAGGCATAATAGGAGAACTTTAAGCTTGTTAGCCCCCTAAGTATATATAGCCTAAGGCCCCATCCACACAAAGCCAAAGCTTTCCCTATCCTTTTTTTTTCTCAATCTAAAAAAAAATCTGCAAACAAGGCATCGTCTCAATAAATATCTGCGTACACACAAAACCACTGAAACTGACTGAAAACGATGTAGTATACATGCCAGCAGACCAGTATGTGGCGCTGTAATTCTGCCACAAAGACACACAAAAACAGAGAAGAAGTCTTGGAGCATGCACATAAACCTGCATACAAATCCATCACAACAACAAGGAGACGAACATGGAACAATACATTTATTACACTATTTATTCATTTGTGTTAATGTTAATTAATAAAAAGTCGTTCATTTTTTGTTTGTGTTGTCGTTGCTGTTATGTGACAAAGCAGTTTCTGACTAGGGTTGAGACATGGGGTGATGACATCATTGTTTTACAAAATATACGGATTGCCTGTACACAGGAAAATGCATCTGGACGAAATGCCTATACAATATAAAATGTTTCCATATACAGCTAAACACGTCTCCATGTTCCTTGGTACGTCTCCATCTTCCTTAGTTCCTTGTGAGTTGTTGAATGTAATGGTTGTTGGTTTGCCCATCATTCTGTTCTTTGTTCCCTTTGATTTTTGGTTTATTGTTCGTTCTAGTTTTTCTATTTAAATACCTGCACAAAGATTCTTGCTTCTGCCAGTTTTCCCCAGCTTCTAAACAACATTAGTTTTATTCTCATTTAATTTAAATTTTTACTCATCCAAATATTCACACAGTGTCATTTGGCAAAGTAGAAATGTATAGCTGTGTTACATCAGCATAACTGTGAAAACTTACATTGTTTTCTCTGATAATGTCACCATGTGGCAGCATGTATAATGAAAATAATAAAGGGCCAAGACAGCTTCCTTGTGGGATTCTGTAATTGGATTTATGTTTCTCAGACACATAATCTTCAAGTTGAACAGAGAAATTTCTCCACTTAATATAAGTTTTAAACCAATTTAATACATTATCATAAGACCTACCTTGTTTTTCTGAAACTCTTCCATTATTTGATTTTCTTCAAGGAAAGATTTTATTTGTTTTGCAACCACCTTTTTATATACTTTACTAAAAAAATGGGATCCTTTCAGACCCTAGGTGTGTTCGTCTTAATGCAGCGCTGCGCAGCTCGATCAAATTCTGACTTCCGGTAGGAAATTTTGTCCGACTTTTGACGTGACTGTCACGTGTGGAATCAAAGTACTGCGATAGCGATTTCAGAGTTTCTTCAGAGCGGCTGCAGGAGCTCTGATGACGACACAGCTGTTTCACGATTGGCCAGATCCACCGCATGACAACGATCACGTGCGTTTCAGGTTTATTCTGAAGGTGCGTTCATGCCATATCAGAATTCCCGTAATTATGAGATTCCAACTTGTAAAAAGCGTTCACGTCCTCGTAGAACTCGTAATTACAACTTGTGAACTGGGAGTCTTCTGAGAGCTATGACTTGTACCACCTGACCAATGTAGGCTCTGTTTAGGCGTTGATAGTGTTGCCATAGAAAAGCATGATTCCAAGTCTGAGGACAGCTCAGACTATAACGTCACATGTTGTCATCTCGAAATTACGGTAATTACGATATGGCATGAACACAGCATAACATCCTCAAGTCCAATAATGCTCACAAATCTGTGTTTTTAGAACAGTAAAAGCTTTTTTTTTTTTTTTTTACTGTAGTCTCAATGTTATGTTGAGTCACATTTATCATAAAACACTGATAAAAGCATATATAATCCCACTTTATTAGTATTTAAATAGTATACGTTTATGTTTAACTTTATTCTTGTTCAGATAGTGCTGTATTAAGCAGTATATGAAAAGTGTTTCTGTTGTTCATGAAAATGCTTCTGAAACGTCTGTGTACTTGAGAAATATTGCATTTAATTCACTTAATCTGTGATAGAGCATGCAAACACCGCGAGAGCTTCACTAACGAGAGCCGAAAGTATAAGGTGCATTCAACTTGAACTACAGCTACAGACAACGATCAACAAGATTAGCTGATGATAGCATATGTTAAAGTTATGTTAAAGTTAAAGTGAATTCTTTCGAGCTATTAGACTGCTTGATGAAAATGTGATTGTATTATATAAAGACATTTTTAAAACAAAGAAATTAACCAAATAATTAACCAGATAATCATCTACCTATCGTTAGGCCAAGCAAAGCTTATTTTATATCATTATAGGTAATACAAGGTTTATATATATATATATATACATATGTGTGTGTGTGTAATTACATCTAAAAAGGGGATGGGCAACTGGTCGGCCTGCAGTTTCTTTAAATACGGCCCGCTGGACGACAGATGATTAATTGTAAAACAATTCCCACAAACTACAGACTACTGAGTAAATTTCAAAACTTTCCACCACTGGTAATATGCTAACGTCATATTGTCATATTGTATTATGTCTTTCAGAACCGAAAAGTTGAAGGTGTATGAAAATCTCAGACAGCAACTGGATAATCGTATGTGGGCTTTCTGTTGTCATAATGTAATTGGAAACTTCTACTAGTTTTATTCACTTCTACTTTGCCTGATTTGCAGATGAGCTTACTCAAAAGGGATTTGATGCCAGAGTAAAGGATTTATTGTTCGAACATGGTGCAGAAGGAACATCAGGTATCCTGTTTTTTATCTTTACAGATTGGCAAAACCTATATTCATTTAATTAATTTTCTTCTATATACTTTGTTTTTCCTCTTTAACATTATAGAGTCAAGCAAAACAAAAAAAACAGAAGGCATTCATGGGTAAGATGAAAAAAATGTACAGTGTCCTACAGAAATGTTGTCACCCTTGGTAATTATAAGCAGTGGGCCAAGTCTTTAACTTCTAAAGAGGTCATGGCATGCCTTTTCATTATTCTGATTTAAACGTATCTAAAACTTGTGGATATAATTGAGTAACAAATAATTGTTAGTTAACTGTTAGTTAATTAGCTCAGTATCAGGTATGTACCATAAGTTTTGATGACTGCAGTGTATATTTTGTAATACATTACAGCTGCTCATTAATTACATTTAGTATGTGTTCCATTTAAGTATTACTCCCTTTTTTTTCCAAGGAAATGGTAAAAGTGAAGTGAACTCATCTATGGTAACTTCACTTTACTAATTTATATTTGTAAATAAAGTCTTACTAAATTATTACTGTTGAATATTTGGATGTTTAAATACGACAGATGATCTTGATGGTTGTTTATAGGATTTCCAACCAAAGAGATCCAGATTTTTAGGAAGATCTACAGACCAAAGTGTAGTGAGGGGCTTAGATTAAGGTCTGCATGCTGGGAGATCAGAAAGCGCTGATCCAGTTCCAGGTTCAGAAAGATCACGTTGCATGCATGCGTGCATACATTAATTCAGACAAACATTAAGTGCTGCATGCATACATTCATTCAGACAAACATTAAGTGCTGATCCAAATTCAGAACCAGTTGCAGTGAGATCCACTAGTGCTGATAAATCCTTGAAGGGATAGTTCACCCCAAATTAAAATTTAATATGAATTACAGCTTACAGTAACCATGGTTGTCAACTTCCAAAAGCCAAGTGATAGGTTTTAATGTGGAAGAGAATGTAGATCAAGAAAAATTTTGGTCTTTATTTCATTACAACACAAAAATAATCAACAAAAAATGTTTTTGACTATGAACAAAGCTTCAGTAAATGTCAAGATTTTAGGAATAATGAAAATAAGTGCATTCATCAAAAAAAAAAAAAAAAAAATTAATGATGTATTTAATTTAGTTACAATGTTTATTCTTAACCTCCAAATTTGTAAACAGTACAGTAGTGTTAAAATATTCATTTCAGTTATATGCATATATTGTGCATTTCATTTGGTTAGTTTTGCCACTATCAAGCCAGTTTACGTAATTTAAAATTATGTAAACAAATTATGTAATTCATATCAAATGACATAAAAAGAATATACTAAATTAAATACATCATTAAGGAAGAAGAAAAGAAAGCTGGTCTGTGTAAATTTTCTTTTCTGGCTAATGTAATGTCAGTACTGTTGTTTGTTTGTAATGGAAATTTGTTTATTTTCTTTACTACTTCAATGTATGAATGCTTATTCAGCAATATTTTGTTATAATAAAAAAAAAAAAAAAGATGAGTCAATTGTTATGCTTTTCTTGTACGTTATATTAATTCAACGCTTTAATGAATACATAATTTATCTTCGACGGAATATTTTGTTAAAAGATGACACGGTGGACTGTTTGAGTAATGCTCTCATCTGTCACCTTTACTGTCACATTTAGGTTTTCACCGCTTACACGCATCCCAACCACCTGAAAGAGTTTTACATTTTAACAGAGCCTTAAACAATAGAAATTGCTTGAAGTGGATTGCGGGATTGATAGTAAAGTAACAGAATTAATGATGCCAATTTGTCAAGGAGATGAATTCGAGTTCTGCTGTAAGTCAACTGAAGCAAATAGAGTTTTATTATCGTAAAACTAATAAGCTAAACAAACAATGAAGGATCACGAACATTGTTAACTTAAATGAACAACAGACAATAATCACCAATACGTGTTCACACAGTTAACTTTATTTAAATGTTTCACTGATATAAAATGACCCTGAGTTGTTAGAAAATAAATGACCAATGAAAAGAAAGCCGATGAATCGGTTCTTTGAACCGGTTCACTGAGCCGAACTGTCGAAATGAATTGTTTCGCAGAAATGAATCGGACTCTGCATCACTAACACAGATCACAAAAAAATGGGGTTTGTCGCATCACAACATGGGAGGAGTGTATACTTCACAAAAATTGTGGAATGTGAGTCTTTTTATATAGGGTATCTTCGTCTGCGTATAATCAGAAGTCCAAGGATTTTGGGCGCTGCCATGTATGAGTGTTTTAGGAAATGTATCCCCAGCGGCCATGTTTGAAGACCAAGGTGTATGCTGGGTAATGTAGTTCCCTGACCAACTGACAACTTCTAATCCTCATAATGGCTTTAGGTCTGAAAGATCTAAAAATCTACAGAACTTATTTGTTAAAACAAAAGTTACATCGTTATTTAATCTTACGGTTTTCCATCATCAGGTGGATTCTGCGTGCATGTTTGTGTTTGTTATGTTTGTGTTTACATTTATGTTTGCGTTTGAGTTTGCATGCTTTGTTTGTGTTTGCATTTGAGTTTGCATGTGTGTTTGTGTTTGCATGTGTTTGTTTGTTTGTGTTTGCATTTGAGTTTGCATGTATGTTTGTGTTTGTGTTTTAGTTGCATGTATATTTGTGTTTGCATTTATGTTTGCCATTTTGTGTTTAAGTTTGCATGTATGTTTGCGTTTGCATTTATGTTTACCATTTTGTGTTTGAGTTTGTATGTATGTTTGTGTTCGAGTTTGCATTTATGTTTTGTGTTTGCATTTGAGTTTGAATGTATGTTTGTGTTTACATGCGTGTTTGTGTTTATGTTTGTGTTTACATTTATGTTTGCGTTTGAGTTTGCATGCTTTGTTTGTGTTTGCATTTGTTTGCATTTGAGTTTGCATGTATGTTTGTGTTTGCATGTGTTTGTTTGTTTGTGTTTGCATTTGAGTTTGCATGTATGTTTGTGTTTGCATTTATGTTTGCCATTTTGTGTTTAAGTTTGCATGGATGTTTGTGTTTGCATGTGTCTTTGTCTTTTTGTGTTTGTTTTTGCATGCATGTGTGTGTTTGTTTTAGTTTGCATGTATGTTTGCGTTTGCATTTATGTTTACCATTTTGTGTTTGAGTTTGTATGTATGTTTGTGTTCGAGTTTGCATTTATGTTTTGTGTTTGCATTTGAGTTTGAATGTATGTTTGTGTTTACATGCGTGTTTGTTTTAGTTTGCATGTATGTTTGTGTTTGTTTTAGTCGCATGTATGTTTGCGTTTGCATTTATGTTTGCCATTTTGTGTTTGAGTTTGTATGTATGTTTGTGTTTGAGTTTGCATTTGTGTTTGTGTTTACATGCATGTTTGTTCTTTGTTTTTGCATGCATGTTTTGTGTTTGACAAAGAGGTGTCTTCACCTAAAACATAAATAGACCAACAAACAAATTGTGAAACAGCCATCCGAAATCTTGATCAAATGACTAAATCTAGTGGTGTAAGAAAAATGTTTTTTTACAAAACCTTGTGATTCTTAGATGCGACACATCCCTGACAAAATCTGTTGGCATGCAAAAATACTCACAAATGTTTTAGCAGCCCTATTTACACATAATATGAGAAAATTTTATTGTGTCACATGCAAAGAAAATTCATTACCAGTTTATTATGGTCAAAAAGGAAATGATGATAATAGTTGTATCTCTTTCATTTTGAAAAACAGATTCTGGTGCATTTAATCTTTCAGCAGATCATTTAAAATGGCATGATACCTACAAAATAGTCAAATAGTCAAAGTGTATAAGTTTTGTGTTCTAGGTGAGAAAATTTACACCAGTATAGGTTCCATGAACAAAGAAAAAAAAACGTATTTCCTGCGGTTGTTAAGCACCTCAGGTAAATAAATTGAAACAAATGAAACTGGTCTGTCAAATGAGAAAAGTTCAGCCATACATTTTAAAAAAAAGTTTTCTGAAGTAATAATTATGTGTTTGTCACAAACACATCCAAAGAGTTTTCTACTCGTGAGGTAAGCAGTTTTTAAAGAAATTAGAGAATAAAACAAAAAGTTTCATTTAAAGACAACAGACAATGCACCTCACTTTAGTGACACACAAAGTGCTTAAAGATGTTTTAAAAATTGTGGCAGTAATTATTTTACTGAGAAGTTTTAAGTGGAATGTATATTTGATCTGTTACAGTACACATACTATCTATGGTCACGATTAAAATGAAAATAAATCTTAAATAAGAACAAAAAAAGTAAACACAACGTTTACGATTTTGCCTATAATGTGTTTAATAAAATTAATTAATTGCCAGTAGTTTTCTGTGAGGGGTAGGTTTAGGTGCAGTATTGGATAGTTGATAGTTAAATAGTTTTAACTTGATACTATTAGCCTACAGATTACAGTAGGTTGTACTGATCCTACAGAGGTGTTAGCGTACACACATATACGGATGATGTAGAAAGAACATCACCAAACATAACACCGTTTCAAAAGGATATAGAAAGTGTGATGGTCTTGGTAAATTCTTTAATTCTGTTTCAGTTTTCAGTTTTTAGGTATTGGCGTGGGAAATATTTGTGCATTAGTGTTGCCAAAGCATTCCAGGACTGGTGCATACATGTCTTAGCTATCACCATTTGGCCTATAGATCAGGCAGAACTGAATCATTCAGGGGTTTGACATGGACACGTTTAAATGTCTTCTAGCCCTCAAACAAAGCACATACCCATCAACAAACATATTAAAATATTATATCAGACAGTGACTATATAGGAAACAGATAGGGGTGAGAAGCTTGGGCTCTGGTTTCTAGGTACCAGTCTTGCTAAGGTATCGAGCTAAAACACAAACATGGAAGCCATACTTTCAGACAAACTCCCTGCATGCAGGGGGTAGATGTAGATCAAACAACAGCTGATCCCTTTGAGGTGACAATACACACACACATTTGTCCTGCCATTTTTCCACAATCAGGATGAAACCCAAAACTCCCAGACTGTTAGCAAAAGGTCTGGAAGAAGCTACACCATAAAACACCAGGGAAGCGGGTGAGATAAAACATCATAAACCCACTCATAAATCCAATTAAAGTCAAATCTAACATCTGTTTTGATCTTTTGATTTACACAAACACTGTCATGTCACTCAGAGCTGACAGGACCCTGGTGACATGGCAGTCAGAGTGACAGAGGGGTCATAAACACATAAATTCACTCATAAATCTAATCATGTACACACTAGACATATGTCTATCTGTCCATCAACAATGACAGGAGTCAAAAATATGGTCATAAATCCAGTCATAAATCATGTAATCGTGTTATGTGGAGAACTGTCTTGGTTGCGTTTGGCGCTCCCCTAGTGCTAGCACCTTTTCAGAGTTTGTTCCTTAGTTTCCTAGTTCCCGAGTTTCCCTAGTTCCTGAGTTCCCTAGTTCCTGTGTTCCCTTAGTTTAGTTTTCTCGCCTGGCCACCTCGTTTTCATCTGTCTCGCCGCCTGCCTTCTGGACTCTTGCTCGTTGTAAGGATAACCCCTCTGCCTCGCGTCTTGGTTTATGTTCGCCGCTGATCGACCCACGCCTGCCTCTCGGACTACTCTTATGCCTCGCCCCAACATACCTGTTTGTTGTTGTTCTGACCCTGCCTGTTTGACCATGTATTTGTCTCATCCAATGAATAAAAGCTCGCGTATGGATCTCCTCGCCTCTCGTCTCCCTCTCCACATTACAGAATACTCGGTCACAACAGGATCTAGCAGCTTTTCCTGCGGACAGTGGCAAGGTATGAACATTGCAAGACAGATATTAGCCCTCGAGCAGGGCACGCGATTGTTCGAGGGCTATATTCAGGAGTTTCTGGATATCGCTAATGACTCTGACATACCGGACTGTTTATTAATAGAGTTGTTTTGTGACGGTTTAAATCAGCCTTTAAGGGCGAGGCTGAGACGCGAGGGTCCACGTTCATCGCTAGCTGCATTCATGGATTATGCTTTGTTGTGTGTGGGCTCATCGTTTACCGTGGGTGTCGCGGAGGAGCAACGCGACATCACGGTAACGCCGACCATGCAACCCGCTCGTAAAACGGCGGCCGCGCTGGAGCGCGCTCATGTAATGGCGGCGACAGCGGAGCCAGTGCACAAAATGGCGGCGAAAACAAGGCTCCGTCATGTCACTGCTAACATATCAGAGCCAAGTCAAGTTGCAGCTGTGTTTCCTGAGTCGAGTCAAGTTGCAGCTGCGTTTCCTGAGTCAAGCCGAGTTACAGCTGTGTTTCCTGAGTCAAGTCAAGTTTCCGAGTCCAGTCAAGTTGCAGCTGTGTTTCCCGAGTCAAGTCAAGTTTCCGAGTCCAGTCAAGTTGCAGCTGTGTTTCCCGAGTCAAGTCAAGTTTCTGAGTTCAGTCAAGTTGCAGCTGTGTTTCCTGAGTCAAGTAAAGTCACAGCTGTCACTCCAGAGTCAAGCAAGATTACAGCTGTTGTTCCTGTGTCAAGTCAAGTTACAGCTGTTGTTCCAGTGTCAAGTCAAGGTACAGCTGTGTTTCCCAGGTCAAGTCAAGGTAAAGCTGTGTTTCCTGTGTCAAGGCAAGTCAGAGCTGCTTTTCCTAAGTCAAGTCAAGCTACAGCTGTATTTCCTCTGTCGAGTCACAGTTGTATTTCCAGTGTCAAGTCAAGTTACAGCTGTGATTCCCATGTCAAGTCAAGTTAAAGCTGTGATTCCCATGTCAAGTCAAGTTAAAGCTGTGTTTCCTGTGTCAGATCAAGTCAGAGCTGCTCATCCTAAGTCAAGTCCAGTTACAGCTGTTATTCCTGTGTCAAGTTAAGTCACGGCTGTACTTCCAGAGTCAAGCAGAGTCAAAGCTGTCGTTCCTGAGTCAAGCAAAGTCAAAGCTGTCGCTCCTGAGTCAAGCAGAGTCAAAGCTGTCGTTCCTGAATCAAGCAAGGTCAAAGCTGTCGTTCCTGAACCAAACAAAGTCAAAGCTGTCGTTCCTGAGCCAAGTCAAGTCAGAGCCGTCGTTCCTGAGTCAGGTCAAGTCAGAGCCATCGTTCCTGAGCCAAGTCAAGTCTCTGCTGATCTTCACGAGTCAGGTCAAGTCACTACTGATCTTCAGAGGCCAAGTCAAGTCATTGCTGATTCTCATAAGCCAAGTCAAGTCACCGCTGATCCTCATAAGCCAAGTCAAGTCACCGCTGGTCTTCATGTGTCAGGTCAAGTCACTGCTGATCTCCATGAGTCAAGTCAAGTCACTACAGATCTTCACAAGCCAGGTCAAGCCACAAGCCAGGTCAAGCCACAACCGATCTCCACGAACCAGGTCAAGCCACAGCCGATCTCCACGAACCAAGTCAAGCCACAGCTGATTTCCATGAGCCTAGTCAAGTCACAGTTGATCTTCATGAGCCAGGTCAAGTCACAGCTGATCTTCATGAGCCAAGTCAAGCTATTGCTGTTGCTTCAAGGTCTGGTCACGTCCCGTCTGACCGGCCAGAGTCAGGTCACGTCCCGTCTGACTGCCCATAGTCAAGTCACATCTCCTCTGTCTGTTCAGAGTCTCTTTACGGCACCTCTGATCATCCAGAGTCAAGTCGGGTCTCGTCCGACCTCCCAGAGCCTCGTCACGTCATGTCTGCCAGTGTGATGGGCTGGACTGTTGGTCAGTTGGAGCATCTGGAAGCCGCTCTTTCGGGGGGGGGGGCTATGTCATGAATCTGGTCGGTGACCTTCGGTCCGCTCACCACCAGATGTCGCTCTTGCTCTGTCATTACACACTGACTGTTGCACTACACCCCGGACTACATATTCCATTATCCATCACGCTGATTGTGTCAGCACCTGTGGCCAATCAGGCGTTCTATTTAAACCCCGGACTTTCCCTCGGTAACTCACCGAGTATTGTGGAGTGTTATGTGGAGAACTGTCTTGGTTGCGTTTAGCGCTCCCCTAGTGCTAGCACCTTTTCAGAGTTTGTTCCTTAGTTTCCTAGTTCCCGAGTTTCCCTAGTTCCTGAGTTCCCGTAGTTCCTGTGTTCCCTTAGTTTAGTTTTCTCGCCTGGCCACCTCGTTTTCGTCTGTCTCGCCGCCTGCCTTCTGGACTCTTGCTCGTTGTAAGGATTATCCCTCTGCCTCGCATCTTGGTTTATGTTCGCCGCTGATCGACCCACGCCTGCCTCTCGGACTACTCTTGTGCCTCGCCCCAACATACCTGTTTGTTGTTGTTCTGACCCTGCCTGTTTGACCATGTATTTGTCTCGTCCAATGAATAAAAGCTTGCGTATGGATCTCCTTGCCTCTCGTCTCCCTCTCCACATTACACATATATATATATAAAATATATATATATATATATTTTTTTTTTTTTTTTGATGAGTGCACTTTATTTTGATGATTTTTTTTCAATATTCTTAAAATCTTGCTTTTTATTGAAGCTTTGTTCATAGTCAAAAACATGTTGTTGATTATTTTGTGTTGTATTGAAATAAGGACCAAAATTCTTCTTCATCTACATTCTCTTCCACTTTAAAACCTCTTACTTGGCTTTTGGAAGTGTTTTTATTTTATTTTATTTTATTTTATTTATTTATTTATTTATTTATTTTTTTTTTCTTTTTTTTTTTGGGGAGTTGACAGCCATGGTTACTGTAAGCTGTAATGCATATCAAATAATTTAAAATTATGTAAACAGCGACATAATAATTTGGAGAGGATTGCAGTCTGTAAGATTTAAAAAAAAAAAAAAAAAAATTTTGCTTAACTTAACTTAATTCATCAGTCAGCTGTTGCATTGTAACTGTTACTCCTGGTCAAAAACTTCCATAATTTTATAGTTTATATGTGGGCTTACTTTTTTTAAGTAAGTTGTGTAATGGTGAAAAACATGAATGTTTATCAATGCATAAAATGTAGTAGTGCAAAAAAAAAAAAAACAAAAAAAAAAAACTAGTGCCTAAATTGCGTGTATGGCTAGTTTTTGACTTCTGAACTGTCTATGTGTAGAAAATGTTTTTAAACATTGTTACTTTTTTCTCTTTTGTGTTTTAAGTGGAAAAAAAAAGCCATATGCCACAGCATGAGGGTAAGTAAATCATGGCAGAACATTAATTTTAAGGGAATTTGATTGATTTTTGGGAACAAAGTCCAAATGGGTACACGCCTCCAGAATGTGTTGCAGAAAAACCAATCCAAAAAGGCATAGGATCTGAAGACAGAGATGGATGTCCACAAAATCAAGTGTTTTATGTGTCGTCCAATGTTGTCACCATATTACCATCATGTAAGTAATATTGCCATCCAAGTTTGCAATATTTTTTTGTAAATTAGGATTAAAGTGGATAATATACTTTTTAAATGCATGAAATAAGTGCATTTTTTATTTTTTTATTTTTTTACATTTCAATTTTATTACAAATAGTATATGTTCCGCGCCTACCATATGTGGATGAGTCCCTGATCCATTACAAAGAAGAGAATCCGCTGGGTGAAGATGTATTTGGAAAAGTATATAGAGGTTACTTTCAGGGCACACCTGCTGCCATAAAAAAGATTCTGTATGGTACCACAGGACTTTCAGACCAAGACATCTAACATGAGATTCTTGTCTCACTGTAAAATTAATTCTCATCATTAATTATGTCTTATAATTACACAGAAATTTTAATTTTATCATATATTAATATTAACAGTTCAGAAGAATGGAACTGTTGGCAGTAACAACATAGTGCATTTCTTCTGTGTGCTAGTTTTATTGTTTAGAATACATTAAGAGGTTGATCCAAAGCAATGCAAAGCAGACAGCATAACTTTAACAAAATTGTCTCTGACTGTGTAAGTGGTGAAGGTTATGCAGTTTTGTGTGTATTTCTATCTTTAGTGAAATATGACTCTTTCAAACTCTTTCATAAGACTGTTATTCAAATTTGAATTGTGTTTTTTAGGGCCCGAGAGACTGGGACACGGGCGTGGCTCAGGGGCTCTACAGCACCCCCTGGAACACCTTCCCAAAACTTGATGTATATCCCGCACATACTTGCATGTATACATATGAAACTCGGTACACATGTGTACATATGTATATGTGTGTGTGTGTGTGTGTGTGTGTGTGTGTGTATGTGTGTGTGTGTGCGTGTGTATTGGTTTGGGCTATTGAGAATTTGGTTTAGAGAATGGGGTTTAGTGTTTTAGCAAATGTGAAAAACTGTAATAACATGCTCTCCAAGAAACATTTATTTAAATGTTAAGAGCTGTTTGTAAAATACAAATAAATACATTAAATACAAGTAAATACATAAATAAAAATAAAAACAGCCATAAGCAAACTACTGTAAGTTGTAAATAAATATTCGTTGCGATTTATAGTTCTTAATGCAGAAAGATGTGACAAGTCAAAATCAGTCGAAGGCAGTAAGTGGATTCTTCACAATGTATTATGTTATGTATTATGGTATATTAATATCCTGTATAGATAATTAATGAATTCATAATACATTGTTTCATTGATTTTTCTTTTTTTTTTTTTTTTTTTGTAAATCTGCATGTTTTTTATATTTATTTCAAGGGCATTTTTTTACCTTTATAGAGGGCATTTTCCCCCTAACTTCATTAATACTTCATCTTTCATTTCGCATTCTTACATTTGATCTGTAAATACTGTTGCAATAATATGAATATCGTTGTCTATACGTTAGCAAATAAAATATTTTACACTGAAAAAAATACAAATGAATTAAAAAATGTTATGAGATTGTTTTAATTTTTTTGTTTGTTTGTTTGTTTGTTTGAATCTGAAACAAGACAAATTCCTTATATCATGGCAAATAAACTTAACAAGATATTTCCACAACAGAAATAGGTACAAAAATATTTCCCATTAGAAGAAAACATGCTATAAATGTAAATGTAAAATGTTAAATTACCAGACAGTGTAAGATGTGCCAGATGCACGCTTGTGGCTTTCCAAGATATTTCACATAAAATATTTTTGGTTTACATATAGTCCACAAGAGAAAATAATAGTTGAATTTATAAAAATGACCTGTTCAAAAGTTTTCATACACTTGATTCTTAATACTGTGTTGTTACCTGAATATCCACAGCTGTGTTTTCTGCTTAGTGATAGTTGTTCACGAGTCCCTTGTTTGTTCTGAACAGTTAAACTGCCCTGAAAATTTGAAGATCAGGGTAAATTTTTGTCTTCTGCCAAACATGCAAGTACAGTATCTTCTGTAGCTTCTGAAGGGCAGTTCTGAATGAAAAAATATGATATTTAGGCAAAATAAGAAAATTGTACACATCTTCTTCATTCTGTTCACAAGTTTTCACCCGTGGCTATTAATGGATCATTTTTCCAAAGTCCATCAGTTGTCCTCAGTATGAAAAGATAGATCTCAAAATCATTGTTGGAAAGGATTCAAATACACCAAAATGCCTGCAAAACCAAGGAATTTGTGGCACAGCACAATATTAAGAACCAAGTGTATGAAAACTTTTAAATGTGGTTACATTTCTCAGTGCTTACACCATGTGGTCATTTAGAAAGCACTAGCATTTAATATTATATCAAGTCTGCAAAGTTTGAGCTCAATTAGCACACAATTACCCAAGTGGAAACACTAGTCAATATTTATCACACACTAATCAGAACCTTCAATGGAGATAAAAGGGCCAAAGTCAGCTTACAGTTTGGTGCATTTCTCAGATCAGAAATTAAATTCTCAAAATTACTTGTTCAACCTTCACATCATCTAGTCACTTGTGCACATTATAAAACATTTCTAATTTTTTTGAACAAGTTGCATAGTCTGTGATGTTGAGGAGGTTCTTTGGCCTGTCCCAGACCAAAGACAAGATGCTGGGGCACAATAATTATTTTTGTTGTTGTTTGCTGTTTTGTGCTGTACTCTACAGTACAATAAATTAAGGATCAAAACACTCACAAATGCATACATTCATTATGTTCATCATGTGATTTTTTTTTCCCAAGCAACACTTAATACCAGTTTTCGTATTATTGTTTTGAATTGATCTCATCAGTGTGTGAAACTGTGTTGTAGTGTGTGTGTTTCTGAGAGTTTGTGTGTCATGTCTGTGTAATGCCACGCCAGCAGAGGGAGCCCTCACCCATTGACTGACTGTTACCGCTCCCTCTGCTGCTTCTATGGTAACTTCCTGTTTGGCAGCCATATAAGGAGGGCTATTGTTTTGCTAATGCTGTATTGTTTTGCTAGAAGTATTGTTTTGCTAATGCGGACTCTACCAAGAGTTTTTCCTGTTTTCTTTGCCTTGCTTCATTGTTTCATGCCATTGCCATAGCCATTGTCTTGTTTCTTTGTTATTTTCATTGTTTTGTTTCATTTGTTACTTTGGACTGCCCACTGGTATTTTGACCCTTTTGCCTGCTTGTGGATTTATGCTTTTGTCTTGCCCTGGTTATCGCTGTTTGTTTGGAGATTGACCCTGCCTGTTTAAGTCAAGTCAAGTCAAGTCACCTTTATTTATATACCGCCTTTAACAATACAGAATTGTGACAAGGCGGCTGTACAGTATTAAATAGGAAACAGTACATCAAGGCAAACCAAAGGCAACATTAAACACTCACATTATAGGTAAAGGTAGTTAATCAAAAACAATAAAATAAAATGCAATATTGTGTTAAGAGAAAGTGTCCCCAACTAAGCAAGCCAGAGGCGACAGCGGCAAGGAACCAAAACTCCATCGGTGACAAATGGAGAAAAAAACCTTGGGAGAAACCAGGCTCAGTCGGGGGGCCAGTTCTCCTCTGGCCAAAGTTCCCGTGGTCTTGTGCCGACAGCCGTCTAGGTGATGTGGTCTTTAATGTGGATCCGTCTCT
>NW_026127443.1:0-16347 GCF_022985175.1 Labeo rohita
ATCAAACAGAAATATACAAGGCAATCCAAAGGAGTACTGTAATTCAGCAAACAGGAAATGGCAAAGGCAGGCAGCAAACTGTAAAAAACAAGGCAAACAGTCCAAAGTCAGAAAACACAAAGGCAAGGTAGAGCATGGGATCAGTGGATGACTAGAAACATACAAACAAATCTCAACAGATCTCAACAACATGGTGAAATGTGTTTGTTTTGCTCTTTTTAGTTCTTCTGTGATTGGAAGCAGGTGGAGTCCTATAATGATCTCCTAGGCAAATGGAGTCCAGAAAACAACAACAACAACAACAACAACAAAACACCTACCTACAGCCTTATGCCACAAGATAATCAGGCTGATTTTGGTCTGATTTCTCAATTTTGAAGCTTTTAAAAAGATCTCAACAACAAGGTGAAATTCATGTATTTGCTCTTGTAGGTTCTAAATATTATTTTATCACATTTTCCTGTGGTGAGCCACAGTCAAGCTGACTAAATCTGCTCGGAAAAACAACAAAGGTGCCCCGGTCACAAATCATAAATATTTAACCTGTTGCCACAAGATAATCGGGCTGATTTTGGGCTGATTT
Source organism: Labeo rohita (assembly GCF_022985175.1). NCBI lineage: Eukaryota > Metazoa > Chordata > Actinopteri > Cypriniformes > Cyprinidae > Labeo > Labeo rohita. The sequence continues at coordinate 584 of NW_026127443.1, forward strand.
CCTGCACAATCTTAGGTAATGTTAAGATTGGTTCCCTTGGAAGATTATTTTACTGAGATTTTCCTGTGGTGTGAGGTGTGTAAAAGATGACTAAATCTGCTCGGAAGAACATTGGAGGTGCATTCAAGACAAATTTGTTATGAGTGTGTTTGATTAGGCAAGCTGAACTTGCATTTTCTAGGACATCATCTCTAGTCTCAGTGCTACTATGGGTGCTGTTGCCAAACTGAAGGCATATCTTTGTAAAAATTAAAAAAAAAAAGTGAAAATTAGCTTAGATGTTTAATACAGACAAACAGATTAAAAAAGACTAATGGAATAATCATATACTGATGGAATTACAGTGGTGTAAATTATAAAACATTTTGGGTTCAAAACACTTTCAGTGTTTTTTAGAGAGTAGTAATTTTAAACCATAAAAAAAAACGCAGCATGCTAGGTCAAGCATTTAACCCAGCTCTGGGCTGCCAAAATGACCCAAATTGGGTTGTTTTTGACCCAGCAGTTTTTATAGTCCCTTTTTCTTGTCATTTTTTGTAAAGTGTTTTTGCAATACTGAAAACATTAAATGTGCTCAAAATGTCCACATTAAATGCACAGATTAATGAGGGTTAAGAATGAGTGTGTGCATGTCACAGTTTACTGCATCAGTGAGCCTGACAAATGTTTAGCAAAAAGCCAAAACTGTCAAAGTTCAGTCATTCAGCATATATATATCTTATCGATACTCTAGTCATACTCTGGACTTTTTTGAGCCAATCACCTGAGATATAAATGTTGTGCAACTATTAACTTTGGATCTTCAGTTTAAGAATATGTATGCTGTTTCAATCGTTCAAACTACATCAGTCACTGGTGAATTGCATATACCCTCTAGTTATTCCAAACCTGTATGAGTTTTTTTCTTCTGCTGAACACAAAATAGGTATTTTGAAGAATGTGGTTAACCAAACAGTTAATGGTCCCCATGAACATCCATAGTATTTTCATTTTTGAGTAAACTGTCCCTTCAACATGTTAAGAGCTTCCAAAAACTAACTAGTAGGTAATCTGCAATGAAATATTTGAGATTTATATGTTGCATAAATCAGTCAATCAATTAATAATTGTGTGATGTGCTAATGAGGTTGTAATCCATACTGTAATCTGACAGTAAACATAAACTGTAAATTACATGTTTAATTAATGCATAATCTAACTATAATAACATTTTCTACTGATTGATTTATAAATGTCTTGTTCCTTTTTACAAGCAGAGTGATTGTCTATATACACCTACTCTGATTCCAAAATAAAATAAAAAGGTCCCCTAATTAGATTTTTTTTTTTTTTTTTTACATTCATCTGCCTTTTTATGCCTTTATTTAGACAGGATAGTAAAGCGCAGACTGCAAAGCACTGGTTGAAGAGAGGGGATCAGGACCATCAAAGGACAACAAGGATGGATTCGCACTCAGGTCACCATCAATGCAGGTGTGCTGTATATACCACAAGGCTACTGGTGCAGACCTCAGTTAGATATTTTAAGTTAAATGACAGTCATGGTATTCAAAATACTATAAAATGAAATATTTTTTTTATAATGTCTAAAACCTTAGATTTATTACATGCATTGCAAGAACTACTAAAATCCATTTTAGTCAACTAATTTCATTTTGCAAGTGAGTGCCATAAACACTTGCCATCAGAAAACAGATCAACTTTTCAATCACTTCCTCTCATCTCCCTTACTAAATCGCTAAAGTAAAAGCCTATCCAATCATAAAACTTGTGTGCAAAAGAGGTTGGGCTTAGAAAGTTATATTTATTGCTTCAACAAACCCACAGCCATCTGATCTTCTGAAATCTTTGAAGGAGCAACGCAACCAGCAGAGAATCATTAACACATTACAATGAGTAAGTTCTTTATCAATCCACCATCTTATGACTACAAATAACTGTATTTAATTCTAGTTAATATTCGTTAAAATTAGCAAATGTTTGTTAACAAATACTTCTTAAAATGTCAACAGATCAGGACATTTGCATAGCATTGGTTGGTAAAACAGGAGTTGGCAAAAGTGCTACAGGAAATACCATTCTCGGTGACAAGATATTTGTGTCAGAGGCAAAACCTGCATTAGTTACTAAAAAGAGTTCATCTGCATCACGGATGATAAATGGAAGGCAGATTTGTGTTGTGGACACTCCAGGTCTATATGACTCACAACTGTCCAATGAAGCAGTCTTAAATGATACTGTGAATTGCATCAGACATGCAGCTCCAGGTTGTCATGTCTTTCTTCTTGTAATTGCCATTGGGCGCTTCACTGAACAAGACAGAAACATCGCTAAATTGATTCAAACAGCCTTTGGCCAAGAAGTGCACAGACACATGTTGGTCTTGTTTACTAGGGCAGATGATCTTGAAGAAAGAACAATGGAAGATTACATTAGGGGGGCACCAGATGTGAAACAAGTGATAAATGCATGCGGAGGAAAATACCATATATTCAACAATAAAGAGAAGTCAAACCGTACACAAGTTGATGAGCTCGTGGGCAAGATTGTAGCCATTATAAAGCAAAATAATAACAGCTTCTACAGCCCCCACATGTTTAAAATGCCAAATGAACTCAACAGTGCTAAGAAAAACATTAAAAAAAAAGATGACGACCTGGAGACAGAAATCAGAAGTCAGAAGTCAGAAAGGAGTTTGACTCGGAAAAAGGACATTCCAGTGCACAGAGGAGTACGGCCAAGAGGAAACAAATTAAGAGCATTTCGTGAAGGAATGAGTAAGTCATCATGCAGCATATTGTAGTATACTTGAGAATGTGAGGTTAGCACCTTATAAAATGCATAAATCGGGTGCTACAAAATGCACATGTCAGAAGAGAAACATTAAATCAATGTTATACTCTTAACAATTCATGTTTTATTAATTGTTTTATTTTTATTTTTATTTTTTTTGTTTTTTTTTTTTTTAAACATATATGTGTACTTTGTGTATGCATTTATTTGTCTGATTAAACATAATCAAATAATCAAATAATCTGCTTAATTCACTAGGAATTTGATTGGGGTTTGAAGTTTGACTCTGTATTAGTCCTGCATTGTTTTTTTTTTTTTTTTTTTTGTTTGTTTGTTTGTTTGTTTTTTTTACACAGTAATCACTGTCTTTTTATGTATGTTTGTGCTCCAATTACATTTTAGCTTTTTATTATAGATTCATATTCACTGTTATTTATTATTGTTACTAGTCTACTACCACCACAACTACATTCATGTGTTATATTAGTGTGGCTACTAAATAAATAAATAAATAAAAACAATGTGCATGTTTTATACTTGACTCTTTTGTGACTTTTGTAACTGCTCATATACATTTGCTGCAACCTCTTACACATTTCTAAATATAATATTTTTTATAGACACTCCTAAATATGAAAAACATTAAACTATGCTGTTTGAACATCAAACATCTGAAAAGATGCATCTTAAGTGTCATTTAAATAGAAATTAAATAAATAATACATATATAAGATATTTTCCATGAAAAGTGAACATCTTTGTACGGAATATTTATTTATTTATTGCAAGAATATACAATATGCAAAGGTGGTATACAAACACTACATATATGCTCTCCTTAAGAACTACATTATTTTACAAATAATTGCACGTCTGTAATGCTATCTGAATGAACAGAATCATCATAATATGACCAACAAGGAAAAAAGCCAAAAGTATGGATGCTAATATTGTATAAATAACTACAGATATTTGCTTTTTTTGGTTGTTCGTTGAACGTCTGTGCATCGATTGACTTTCACTGATTGACTGCTACTTTATATTAAGTGCTACAGAGTTTATCTGACATATTTTAGTGAGTCATGAAAGCCTTCTGAATAGGACAGATTTTATTAGCTGAAGCAGAATAAAACTTATATAAATGCAACAATATTGCATTGCAAGTTGTTTTGAACATGTCCGTTGTTTTGCATTTTTAATAGAAATATAAAGATATTTTTTGTAATTGACATTGTCATTGGTACAACCTGTGTGAACTTTTGTTCAGTTTTCATGACACTACTAAATTTACAGGGCTATACATGAACCATGATATGATATGGCCTATGTATGCAATAAAAACAAAATGAAACATTAACAACTAATAAAAATATATTATTAGTACATGATACCAAACACGATGACTGGAAGTCATTTACATTTGTGGTTGGAACAACTGATTATAATTTGTTCTGAAGTGAAAGACAAAAAATGAGATATTTTCTGTATGACTGGTGAATCCAAAAAAAAAAAAAAAAAAAAAAAAAAAAAACACACACACAACACCACTAGTGTTATATTTATTGCTTCAATCACTAGTGTGGTACTTTTTCAATAGATACACTTTTGTACTTTTTTTAGTGTCCAGAGGGTAAATCTTACTACCGCCCCAGTGACACGTTCTCACTCCCAACTTGTCACATATTGATGCTTGGTCAGGACCCCTTGGTGTCACTTTTTGATGCTCAGGGTACCCCTTTAGCGTCACTTTTCCAAATGCAGGGTCCTCCATTTCTTCTAGCTGTTTGCGTTATGCATTGAATTTAATGGTCTGCATGCATGCTGTATGGCGGATAGATACAGCAATCATGTCTATTCCTCTCAGAAATCAATTGTTTTACCTTGGAAGACTTGGGATAATTGACACATGGTTAGGTTTGTGTCACACACACATACACAGGAGGAGACGAGAGGTAAGTAACAGTTGAGTTTGATATTTATTTCACAGTAATGGATGATGGTAATGATGAGCAGATAAGAGTCCGATAGTGAGCCACAACAAGTCCAGCCGGAGCACGGAGAGCAGAATTCTCAAACGGGGCATAAAGAGTCAGGAGCAAACGTAGGAGGTGTAAACGGTAGACCCGACAAGGTGCAAATGGAAGCAGTGCTCTATTTATAGGGAGGAGTTAATCAGAGAACAGGTGTGCGTGATCAAAACTCCGGTGATGAGGAACGAGTGGGCGGTGCTCCGGGTGGTGTGGCAGGTGAGGGTGGTTGCGGTGAATGCCTGACACTACCCCCTCCTCCAGGGGCGGCTCCCGACACCCTAACACGACGCCAAGGACGGCCACGACCGCGAGGGGCAGGACGATCTGGGTGGTCGCGATGGAAGTCGGCGAGTAGCATAGGATCCAGGACATCGTCCCGTGGCACCCAGGAGCGTTCCTCTGGTCCGTACCCCTCCCAGTCGAGGAGGTAGTCCAGGTGACCTCCCCGACGACATGAGTCCAGGATCTCTCTGACCGAGTAGATGGAGGGTTGATCCAGGACTTCAGGAGGAGGGGGTTCCAACTCAGCTCCCGGGGGTTTTGTGGCAGATGGAAAGAAAGGTTTAAGCAGTGAAACATGGAACGTGGGGTGAATATGGTACCTGGGAGGGAGCTGAAGTTGGAACGTGACATCATTGATCTGCCTCGGGATCTTGAAGGGACCAATGTAGCGGGGACTCAGCTTGCGACAGGGCAGCTGTAACCGTAAGTCACAGGTAGACAGCCAGACCTGATCTCCGGGTTGGTAAGTGGGTGATGTCCTGCGTCTGGCTTCGGCAAAGTGTTTGTTACGGCATACCGCTAGCTGGAGATGGTGATGAGCCGAGTCCCACACTCTCTCGCTCTCCCGAAACCAGTGGTCTACAGCTGGAACATTTGAGGGTTCCTCCGTCCAGGGGAACAGCGGAGGCTGGCAACAGAGTACGCACTGGAATGGTGTTATGCCGGTGGAATCTTGGCGGAGAGTTTTGTGCGTACTTGGCCCATGGGAGGAACCTGCTCCAGCTGTGCTGATCTTCTTGACAGTATGCCCAGAGGTAACGTCCGAGCTCCTGGATCTTCCTGTCTGTCTGGCCGTTTGTCTGTGGGTGGTATCCAGAAGAAAGATTAACAGTGACACCTAGCAGCTTGAAAAATGCTTTCCATACATGAGAAATTAATTGAGGGCCCCAGTCCGACACAATCTCCTCAGGAATACCAAAGTGGCGGAATACCTGATGAAACAAGTGTTCTGCCATTTCCATGGCTGTAGGTAAGCCCTTAAGGGGGGACAAATTTGCAGGTCTTGGAGAATCAAATCTTTCAACAATTACCAGAACACAGGTGTTACCTTCGGAACTGGGAAGGTCGGAGAAAAAAAAAAAAAAAAAAAAAAAAAACCCACTCCAAGATGGGACCAGGGCCTCTCCGTAAAGGGGTAAAGGGACCAGTTTTCCTGCGGGTAGCATGCGGGGAGAGTTAGACATGGCACAGACAGAGCAACTCTGGACGTACCTGATGGTATCACAGCGCATACTAGGCCACCAGTAACGGTTCTGGAGAAGCGAGAGGGTCCGCTTGCTGCCTGGATGTCCAGAGCCCGGAGACCCGTGAGCTGTACCCAGAAGGTTGTGACGTAGGGAGCGAGGAACGTAGATTTTACCTTCTGGGCATTCCGGCGGAGCTGGCTCCTGGAGAGTGGCTTGGTGGATATCCTGGTCAAGGTTCCATATGATGGGACTGATGATTAGATGAGGTGGGATGATAGGTTCCAATTCAGTGGGCAGGTCTGCTGAAGTTTGACGTGAGAGCGCGTCAGCAGGGATGTTCTTTGAGCCGGGTCTGCAGGTGATGGTGAAGCGGAATCGTGTAAAGAACAGTGCCCAACGTGCTTGTCTAGGGTTTAGTCATTTAGCATCTCGGAGATATTGGAGGTTCTTGTGGTCGGTGATGATCGTGAAGGGATGGACAGCGCCCTCAAGCCAGTGTCGCCACTCCTCCAGGGCCAGCTTGATGGCAAGCAGTTCTCGGTTTCGCACATCGTAGTTCTGCTCCGCCGGTGACAGCTTACAGGAAAAGAAAGCGCAGGGATGGAGAACCGTGGACTCAACGACCGCTTGGGACAGCACTGCACCTACTCCAGTTGTGGAAGCGTCTGCTTTGACAGTAAAAGGGAGGTTGGGATCGGGATGATGTAATAAAGGTGCAGTACTGAAGAGCTTCTTGATATGTTGGAATTCTTCGTGCGCCGCGGGGTCCCAGGTGAGGCGTCTCGACTTACCCCGCAGGAGGGAGGTCAGAGGAGCTATGATGGAGCTGTAATCTTTGATGAAGCGACAGTAGAAGTTAGCGAAACCCAAGAAACGTTGAAGAGCCTTGATGCTGTCAGGTTGTGGCCAGTTCTGGATGGCGTCAACTTTCCCCTGATCCATAAGCACGCCCTCGGAATTGATGTTGTAGCCTAGGAACTGAACTGATGACTTGTGGAACTCACATTTTTCCAGTTTGAGGTAGAGCTGATGATGACGACAGAGTTTCTGTAGGACCTGCTGGACGTGCTGGCGATGTTCGGCCATGTTCCGGGAGTAGATCAAGATGTCGACGTAGACCACCACGAACCGATGGAGGAACTCCTGGAACACCTCATTCATAAACGTTTGGAAGACCGAGGGACTGACCGATAAACTGTACGGCATGACCTGATATTCGTAGTGCCCAGTGGGTGTTATAAAGGCGGTCTTCCACTCGTCTCCCTCACGGATATGAACGAGGTTGTAGGCACTCCGCAGGTCCAGCTTCGTGAACACCTGGGATCCACGAAGCTCTTCGAGGGCGGCAGGAACCAGGGGGAGCGGATAGGGTTGTTGTACAATCTGAGAGTTAAGCTGTCTGTAGTCAATGCACGGACGTAGACCTCCATCCTTCTTACCCACGAAGAAGCAGCTCGAAGCGGCCGGTGAAGATGGTTTAAGGCCTCTGTGATGTAATTCTCCATCGCCTGGTGCTCCGGGATGGACAGGGGGTAGATCCTTCCTTTAGGTAGTTGGGCTCCAGGCAGCAAGTCGATGGCGCAATCCCATGGCTGATGAGGTGGTAGGTGGGTGGCTGCTAGTTTGCTGAAAACATCCTGGTACGCCCTGTACTCCGCTGGGATCTCTGGCATAATGACCGGTTCGGGGCTTTCAATCTGGGTGGATGCGACAGTAGTGGGGATGCTGCGAGGATGAGGTAGAGGAGACATACAGTGGGTGGAACATTTCTGACTCCAGTGGATGATGTCGCATGGATCCCAGCAGATCTCTGGCTGATGTACCTGTAACCAGGGACGTCCCAGGATGATATTGACGGTGGAATCCTCCAGTACCAGAAACCTCAAATCCTCGCGATGAAACAGTCCAATTTGCATTTCGTGGAGATAAAGTTGCCGGAGGAGCCTGAAGCGATCAAGGCAGATACAGGGAGAGAACGATTAGAAGTATACAGGGTTGCAGATAACAATGTGAGATTAGCGGTTTCAATATTTGATAGGATAGTACTCACCACCGGACGTGGGGGCCTGATGGGGCAGTTACGGAGGAGATGTCCTTGCTGACCACAGTATAAACATAATCCTTGAGACATACGGCGATTCCGTTCAGAGCGTGAGAGCCGTGTGGAGTCAACTTGCATTGGTTCCGGTACTGGAGAGCTAGCAACCACCGAGGCGGACTGAGGAGCGGTTACGTTGGCTGGCAGGCGGCTAGCTGTTGCGCGACTCGGGTGGTACGTTGCAAAAAGGATTCCAGACCAATGCTGTCATCGTATATGGCCATCGCTGCATGGATTTCCAGGTTAAGACCCTGCCGGTAGGCTCCCAGCAAGGCCACCTCATTCCAACCGCTAGCCGCCGCCAGCGTGCGGAAGTGCAGCGTGTATTCGTTGACATCGAGATATGGAGCATGATATAGGTTTCAAATCACATCATCCAAAAAAGTAAACCATTAACCAATAAATGTCTTTGTTATCAAGACATGATACCATATCATTACTTACTGGAAAACATTTACATTTGATCAGAACACTCAATTATTTGTTACAGATATTACAAAACAAGAACAGGACACAGACAAATTGTCTTAATTTAGCTTATAACTGGCCCAATAATAATACTGTTTGCAATTCTGCTAAATATAATCACAATAAATAAAATATTTACCAATACAATATAAATTCAATTTGCACCAATTAACAAATTGCTTTCAGCAGACTATAAATAACCCCAAAATCTCAAATGTGTCTTTCTATTTCTATTCCAAACATTTTAAGGTATAGTTCACCCGCAAATGAAAATTATGTCATTATTTATTCACCCTCAAGTTGTTCCTAACCTGGGGTGCATTTCCAGAAAGCTTTGTTAGCTGTGGTTGTGCGACCATAGTTGTTTTCGAGAAAGACACCTCTATGAGTTCCTTCATTCTATTAAACACAAAATGAAGATATTTTGAAGAATGTTGGTAATCAAACAGTTGACAGTAGCCAATGACTTAAGTAGTATGGGGGAAAAATGCTATGGAAATCATTGGCTACTGCCAAGTGTTGCCTACACTGTATGCCTATTTGTAAATTCTAAATAATTTGGATAAAAATAAAGCATGGCAGGAAAAATCAATTAAACTGACAGATTATAGTGCAGTGGAAGTCCCACTCTCATAACTGAATGCGATAGGACAAAAACATTAACGGAGAGATGTTCAGCGTATAGGCATAAGATTAGGAACGAATGTGTTAATGTTGTGAATTAATTTAATAAATGTGGTTTGCTGTAAGCCTTTAAATAAAATATTGGTCTATCTGTAAATAGTTTAAATGATTTACTTTACTATAAATTGTAGTTCTTTGTAGCTTACTATTTTCTTTTTTTTTATTCACCTACATTAATTCTCCCTTTAAATAAATGCAATAACACTCATAATAAAAGCCATAATTTGCCATAATTAGCTGTAGACTGTAGTTAAATTATTTGGCAATGATACCCTAAACATTATGAGTATGAGTACCATGTAGCTTATCTCCACACCACCAATAATGTGATAATTTGATGTCTTTCATCTCAAAGCCTTGACATATCTCAGTGCTAGCTTAATCTGTATCCGCACTACCATAATTATTATCCCTAACATTTTATGCATGCAATTAAAACTAAAATAAATATTATCAATATATGATACCAAACATGCTGACTGGAAGTCATTTACATTTGTGCTTGGAACAACTGATTAGAATTTGTTCCAGAGAGTAAAAGACAAAAAAGGATATGAAGAGTTTAGATGCAAAACCAGCTAAAACCCATCTCGGTCAAAAATTAGATAATTATACTGAGTGAATGCTCCTGACACATAGTATATGTCCATCAAATACTTTTACTTTAAACTCACTCAATTCTAGCCTCAGCCCAATCAGAAGTACCAGTACTTACATAGAAACTTATACAAAATAGCCAGAAAGAAATGCTAATTTTAAAGAAAATCATCATTATCATATCATATCATTAAACTTAACAAGGCTGCTGTATAAGTTCTCACCTAAGACTATGGCACAAGACTTTATTTTAGACTTTTATTTTGGGCAAACCAAAGAAAATGAGAGGTACAAACTGTAACATCTAGTATGTTTCTGCTAGCAGATTCTGTAAGGGTAGAATTTCCAAACATAACTTTTTGCCTACAGTGCAAGTGTAACAATGAGCAATTTGCAAATAAAAAAATTTTATTTGTTAAATATTGAAGTAATACTTCAGTTATTTATTATTGTTGAATTATCTGTTGACCTGTCAGGATTAAATAAATGAACTGTATTTGAATACTACTTGATAGGGCTGTAAGGATAATCGTACGATGTCGTGAGGCGCGTTTAGTCAATGAAGCCGGTACTTTGATTAGTAGTAAAGCTCCATCACGTGCGTTCAGCTGGAGCGGCAAGTAATACACAGAGCCGTAAAGCACTGACAAGCTACGCCAAAATCGCGATTCGATTTTGCGCGCGATTTTGGCGTAGCTTGTCAGTGCTAATCAAAGTACCGGCTTCATTGACTAAACGCGCCTCACGACATCGGGCGATTATCTTTACAGCCCTACTACTTGATGAGTATAAACATAGTATAGACAAGAAGGTATGTTTTTAATTGCAAAATAAGTTAGTCCCAGAGTAAAATGTAGGTCTGAGCTGTCTTAGTCTATGTATATAAGTGTATATATAAAGTAGTTAAAGTAAAGATATGTAATTACAAAGTAAAATAAACAGTTTGAAAGGATGAAATACATTTTACTCCATTAGTGTATTTCCAACATACTCCCATGCACCTGAACTACACTTTTTCCATTAATGGTCCATTATGGCCCATTGCAATTTGAAATCTGGACTGCAGCCCTTTGGGCTGTCAAAATATTATGAATTGTTAAACAAATTCAAAATTACACAAAAAAATTAATTGTCAAATAAATTTAGAGACGTTAAACGCATGAAAATATTTTGTAAAATAATTTCAGTTCAAGCGTCACATTTAAATCCGAAGCGTAATGTGAGACTGTCCAACCACCAAGTCATTTCATTGCGTTTTACATTAGGATCAATTGTACAATGCATTGAGAGTTGGACACAGAGACAATGGGCAATTTTGCACAATTGTTGGTGCAACTGGTAAAGTGAATGCACTTGTATGGCACCCACTTGGGTTTGAATCCAGTCCATAGTATTTCCTATATACATTAAATGTACTCATGTCTGTTCCCAATGTGTCTCTGTCAATCTCTGGATAAGTGAGTTAGCTGGTACACTTACAGTGTCATTATAATGCACTATGTAATGTCCCCAAAATAAAATGTTTATGCTGAGTGCTACGTTTCAAAACTTCTAAATATAAGAGCAGATATTTAAAATGTACTTAAGTATACTTGGACAAGTTCCATTTTAGCACAAACAAGTACAGTAGATCTTCTCAAATTGGTCAACCACCCAAGTACAGACCTGGCTCATGCCTCCTTAGCTTTAGTGAAGAACTAGACTCTTGCTACTGCATGCAAAAGACACACTTGCCGTCAGTACCTTAATATAGCTGCTCCAATAGAAGGGTAGTGCATCCTGACAAGCTCAATACAAATTTATGGTTAAGGTGGGGAGTTGATGAATAAAACTAACCCCAAAAGCACGCTAGCTCTTCTCAGATTGGTCAACCGCCCAAGTACAGACCAGGCTCTGGCCTTCGTAGCTTTAGTGAGAAACCAGACTCTGGCTATTGCATGCACAAGACATACTTGCTGTCGTAACTTAAAGGGGTCATTGGATTCTAAGTTCACTTTTACATGTTGTTTGATCATTAATGTGTGTTGGTAGTGTATGTACAAATCTACCCTGTAATGATAAAAATCCATGCAGTGGTTTTTAATTAATCTGTAAAAATAATATCCCCTTTTTCAAATCGAGCCATTTTTGGATGCCTGGCATTGTGGTGTCACACCGACAGAAGCTGCTCCCACGAGTTGATTGACATGAGTGTTTTACTTCAAACCAGATGTCACAGACAAGAATATCTCAGATTGAGCGATGGAGGTGTTGTGTTGCTGGATGTAATAATGAACATAGTGGTCGTCATTTACTCCCGACATCTGAGCCGCTGAAGATGCAGTAGATTACTTTCTTTTGTGAAGGGAATGCGCCTCCCGATCTACATATGTCAGTCTATGTTCACGCAAATCATTCTTGAGCTTCACTTACAGCAGAAGTGAATATAGGGTTTTCTTATGAATCTTTGTGATCGCCTTTCCTAATACTGTGCTAGTTAGCAAGTTTAGCGCCTAAACACAGCTAAATGTGGCTAAAGTAAACAGGCTCGTCTTTCCACAGAGAGAAGAGAGGGGCGGGGCGCGCAGAGCTCATTTGCATTTAAAGCGGCCTCGACCAGAATGAGATGATTTTTGCAGAGCTGATTTTGGCAAGGTAAAAAGGATGTTGTTTTATACAACCATTGAGAATTTTTAACCAAAGTATATTATAGACTTTTCATTAAGACCCTAAAGAATCATATTAACTTGTGGAAAATGGGCATCCGATGACCCCTTTAATAAAGCTGCTCCAATGGAGGGGTAGCACATCCTGACGGTGGTACTGAGCTTGTCAGGATGCGCTATCCCTCTATTGGAGCAGCTTTATTAAGGTACCGACAGCAAGTGTGTCTTTTGCATGCAGTAGCCAGAGTTAAGCCTCTTAAACAATGTGGCCAAATTCATGATAAACGTAATAAATTGACCTCCCATCGAAGTATAGACCAGGCTCTGGCCTGCTTAGCTTTAGTGAGGAATAAGACTGTGGCTGGTGCGTGCAACAGACATGCATGCTTTCAGTTTTCAGCTCAATACCGCTGTCAGGATGCGCTACCATCTTAAACAATGAGGCCAAATTCATGATAAATGTGGGCAATTAATTAATGACAACAGAATGTCAGGAGGCCAGTTCAATGCCTCGTCTGAAGGACGCTCCTTTACACAGGGGCTAGTTTAACACTTCATAAAAAGGTTGTTTCTTGTTAGAGTCTGAAGTCTGCATCATTACACTTAGAATTTTGTACCCATAAATGTCAGAGAATGAGCGCCCCCATGCTGGTCAGAGTAAAACTACACCCAGCAGTACACTAGACCATCGCAAATCAGTCTCGCATCCAAGTATAGACCTGTTTAGCTTTAGTGAGGAACCAGACCCTGTAGGGTGCATGTAACAAACACGTGGGCTCATGGTACTTCAACACAGCTAATAGAAGGGTAGCGCATTCTGATAGGCTCAATACCACCGTCAGGATGAGCTACCATCTTAAACAATGACACCAAATTCATGATTAACGGGAATTAATAACAACAGAATGTCAGGAGGCCAGTATAATGCCTCATCTAAAGGATGCTCCATTTACAAGGACCTTTTTATCACTTCATAAAAAGGTTGTTTCTTTTTAGAGTCTAAAATCTGAATCATTATGCTAGGAATTTTGCACCCCTGCTGGCCAGATTAAAACTAGCCCCAGCAGCATGTTACGTCTTCTCAAACTGATCAACCGCCCAAGTACAGACCAGGCTCTGGCCTTCTTAACTTTAGTGAGGAACCGGAGTCTGGCTATTGCATGCAAAAGCCATTCCCTGACATGTATGTAATCAACTTGACCTATTGTTTAAGATGGTAGTGCATCCTGACGGTGGGTATTGAACTTGTCAGCATCAGTGTTGGGCAGTAAAGCATTACTTTGTAATGCGTTACTGTAATTTGATTTTTTTTTTAGTAACGGAGTAATTTAACGCGTTATAATTTCCAAATGAGTAATTAGAGCATAGTTACAAGCATGCGTTACCGCTGCGTTACATCATTGCCAACAGAATCTGTTTTATCATCTGGATTGTAAAAAGGGTGTTGACTAGCACATGTGACGTCCTCTACCTGAGACATACTTTGACTGGAAAGCGCCTGTGAGGCGGATTCTAAAAATGAAAACAAAGTCAGCATGGGGAGAGGAAAGTACGCGTTCTGTAGCTGGAAATAAAATCATTATTTTGAGATTATTTCTGTCAAATGAAAGAACATTATTGTGCGTTGTCAGAGGGGAAGAAAACATTTTCAACCGTGAAAAACTCTATATCCATTTTAAAACACCTGAAAGGGCAGCACGGCACATTAAAACTTCTTGAGAATGTACCGGGTGTGGAGAGCAACGCACCAACTTCCATTGTCTTCACAATAGGATACATATCAGGATGAACTACCCCTCTATTAGAGCAGCTGTATTCACGTGGCAAGAGCAAAAGCATGTCCTATGCCTTTAGTAGACAGAGACTGGCTACTCAGAAAAGCTAAGCAAGTCCCTGTGTGGTCTGTCCTTTGATGGGAGACCATTTAGAGAAGCGCTAGAGTGCTGCTGGTGCTGTTTTATTCCGATCAGCAGGGGGTGCTCATCCTCTGACATGCACGGGTGCAAAATTCCCAATATAATCATGCATACTTCAGACTGTAAAAAGAAACAACCTTATGATCAAGTGTTCAAACGGTCCTTGTTAAAAGGAGCGTCCTTCAGGTGAGAAAATAAACTCATTTTCTGACTAAATGTTGTCCCTAATCCCAACCTTAATAATCATCTTGGCCCAGTGTTAAGCATGGTAGCGCATCCTGATGGCGGTACGACGGCCATATTGAGCCTATCAGGATGCGCTACCCCTCTATTAGAGCAGCTGTATTCCAGGGTTGTGAGCATAAGCATGTTCTTTACCTGTAATGTTCAGAGAGTAGCTTCTCAGAAAAGCTAAGCAGGTCCTTGTGTGGTCTGTCCTGGGAGGGGACACTGTTAGGGAAGGCCTAGAGTGCTGCTGGTGCTGTTTTTATTCCGATCAGTGTGGGGCGCTGATCCTCTGACATGCACGGGTGCAAAATTCCCAATATAACCATACGTACTTCAGACTGTAAAAAGAAACAACCTTTAGATCAAGTGATCAAATGGTCCTTGTAAAAAGGAAAGTCCTTCAGGTGATGAAATAAACTGGTTTTCTGACTGTTGTCCTTAATTCCCACCTTAAAAACATCTTGGCCCAGTGTTAAGCATGGTAGCGCAACCTGACGGCGGGTATTGAACTTGTCAGCATGCGCTACCCCTCTGTTGGAGCAGGTTTATTAAGGCACCGACAGCAAGTATGTCTTTTGCATGCAGTAGCCAGAGTCTGGTTACTCACCAAAAGCTAAGAAGACCGGGCTCTTGTCTGTACTTGGGTGGCTGACCAATATGTGAAGACGTAACATGCTCCTGGGGCCAGTTATTCTTTGTCTGACCAGCAGGTGGAGCTCATTCCCTGACATGTATGTAATCAGCTTGACCTATTATTTAAGAAGGTAGCACATCCTGACGGCCATATTGAGCCTATCAGGATGCGCTACCCCTCTATTAGAGCAGCTGTATTCCAG
>NW_026127443.1:16847-23307 GCF_022985175.1 Labeo rohita
AATACAGCTGCTCTAATAGAGGGGTAGCGCATCCTGATAGGCTCAATATGGCCGTCAGGATGCGCTACCTTCTTAAATAATAGGTCAAGCTGATTACATACATGTCAGGGAATGAGCTCCACCTGCTGGTCGGACAAAAAATAACTGGCCCCAGGAGCATGTTAGGTCTTCACATATTGGTCAGCCACCCAAGTACAGACAAGAGCCCGGTCTTCTTAGCTTTTGGTGAGGAACCAGACTCTGGCTACTGCATGCAAAAGACATACTTGCTGTCGGTGCCTTAATAAACCTGCTCCAACAGAGGGGTAGCGCATGCTGACAAGTTCAATACCCGCCGTCAGGATGCGCTACCATGCTTAACACTGGGCCAAGATGATTATTAAGGTGGGGATTAAGGACAACAGTTAGTCAGAAAACTAATTTATTTCTTCACCTGAAGGACTTTCCTTTTTACAAGGACCAGTTGATCACTTCTTTTTACAGTCTGAAGTACGTATGGTTATATTGGGAATTTTGCACCCGTGCATGTCAGAGGATGAGCGCCCCACACTGATCGGAATAAAAGAGCACCAGCAGAACTCTAGGCCTTCCCTAATAGTCTCCCATCCCAGGACAAAGCACACAGGGACCTGCTTAGCTTTTCAGAGGAGCTAGTCCCTGGATACTACAGGCAAAGGACATGCTTAAGTGCTCAGCCCTGGAATACAGCTGCTGTAACAGAGGGGTAGCGCATCCTGATAGGCTCAATATGGCCGTCAGGATGCGCTACCATCTTAAATAATAGGTCAAGTTGATTACATACATGTCAGGGAATGAGCTCCCCCTGCTGGTCGGCCAAAATATAACTGGCCCAGGGAGGAAGTTAGGTCTTCACATATTGGTCAGCCACCCAAGTACAGACCAGAGCCCGGTCTCCTTAGCTTTTAGTGAGGAACCAGACTCTGGCTACTGCATGCAAAAGACATACTTGCTGTCGGTGCCTTAATAAACTCGCTCCAGCAGAGGGGTAGCGCATGCTGACAAGTTCAATACCTGCCGTCAGGATGCGCTACCATGCTTAAATCTAGGCCAAGATGATTATTAAGGTGGGTTTAAGGACAACAGTTAGTCAGAAAACCAGTTTATTTCCTCACCTTTTTACAAGGACCGTTTGATCACTTGATCAAAAGGTTGTTTCTTTTTACAGTCTGAAGTACACATGGTTATATTGGGAATTTTGCACCCGTGCATGTCAGAGGATGAGCGCCCCCTGCTGATCGGAATAAAAACAGCACCAGCAGCACTCTAGGCCTTCCCTAACAGTCTCCCATCCCAGGACAGACCACACAAGGACCTGCTTAGCTTTTTTGAGAAGCTACTCTCTGAACACTACAGGCAAAGAACATGCTTATGCTCTCAACCCTGGAATACAGCTGCTCTAATAGAGGGGTAGCGCATCCTGATAGGCTCAATATGGTACCTTCTTAAATAATAGGTCAAGCTGATTACATAATAGGTCAAGCTGATTACATACATGTCAGGGAATGAGCTCCACCTGCTGGTCGGACAAAAAATAACTGGCCCCAGGAGCATGTTAGGTCTTCACATATTGGTCAGCCACCCAAGTACAGACAAGAGCCCGGTCTTCTTAGCTTTTGGTGAGGAACCAGACTCTGGCTACTGCATGCAAAAGACATACTTGCTGTCGGTGCCTTAATAAAACCTGCTCCAACAGAGGGGTAGCGCATGCTGACAAGTTCAATACCCGCCCGTCAGGATGCGCTACCATGCTTAACACTGGGCCAAGATGATTATTTAAGGTGGGGATTAAGGAACAGTTAGTCAGAAAACCAGTTTATTTCATCACCTGAAGGACTTTCCTTTTTACAAGGACCGTTTGATCACTTGATCAAAGGTTGTTTCTTTTTTACAGTCTGAAGTACGTATGGTTATATTGGGAATTTTGCACCCGTGCATGTCAGAGGATGAGCGCCCCACACTGATCGGAATAAAAAAAAGCACCAGCAGCACTCTAGGCCTTCCCTAACAGTCTCCCATCCCAGGACAGACCACACAAGGACCTGCTTGCTTTTCAGAGAAGCTAATCTTTGAACACTACAGGCAAAGAACATGCTTATGCTCTCAACCCTGGAATACAGCTGCTCTAATAAGGGGTAGCGCATCCTGATAGGCTCAATATGGCCGTCAGGATGCGCTACCATCTTAAATAATAGGTCAAGTTGATTACATACATGTCAGGGAATGAGCTCCCCCTGCTGGTCGGACAAAATATAACTGGCCCCAGGGCATGTTAGTTAGGTCTTCACATATTGGTCAGCCACCCAAGTACAGACAGAGCCCCGGTCTTCTTAGCTTTTGGTGAGGAACCAGACTCTGGCTACTGCATGCAAAAGACATACTTGCCGTCGGTGCCTTAATAAACCTGCTCCAACAGAGGGGTAGCGCATGCTGACAAGTTCAATACCCGCCGTCAGGTTGCGCTACCATGCTTAACACTGGGCCAAGATGATTATTAAGGTGGGGATTAAGGACAACAGTTAGTCAGAAAACCAATTTATTTCCTCTACACTGAAGGACTTTCCTTTTTACAAGGACTGGATTGATCAAAAGGGTTTCTTTTTACAGTCTGAAGTACGTATGGTTATATTGGGAATTTTGCACCCATGTCAGAGAGGATGAGCGCCCCCTGCTGATCGGAATAAAAGCAGCACCAGCAGAACTCTAGGCCTTCCCTCCCTAATAGTCTCCCATCCCAGGACAGGACAAACCACAGGGACCTGCTTAGCTTTTCAGAGGAGCTAGTCCCTGGATACTACAGGCAAAGGACATGCTCAAGTGCTCAGCCCTGGAATACAGCTGCTGTAACAGAGGGGTAGCGCATCCTGATAGGCTCAATATGGCCGTCAGGATGCGCTACCATCTTAAATAATAGGTCAAGTTGATTACATACATGTCAGGGAATGAGCTCCCCCTGCTGGTCGGCCAAAATATAACTGGCCCAGGGAGGATGTTAGGTCTTCACATTGGTGGTCAGCCACCCAGACCAGACCAGAGCCCGGTCCCTTAGCTTTTGGTGAGGAACCAGACTCTGGCTACTGCATGCAAAAGACATACTTGCTGTCGGTGCCTTAATAAACTCGCTCCAGCAGAGGGGTAGCGCATGCTGACAAGTTCAATACCCGCCGTCAGGATGCGCTACCATGCTTAAATCTAGGCCAAGATGATTATTAAGGTGGGGATTAAGGACAACAGTTAGTCAGAAAACCAGTTTATTTCCTCACCTGAAGGACTTTCCTTTTTACAAGGAACCTTTGATCACTTGATCAAAAGGTTGTTTTTTTTTACAGTCTGAAGTACGTATGGTTATATTGGGAATTTTGCACCCGTGCATGTCAGAGAATGAGCGCCCCACACTGATCGGAATAAAAGCAGCACCAGCAGCACTCTAGGTCTCCCATCCAAGGACAGACCACACACAAGGACCTGCTTAGCTTTTTTGAGAAGCTACTCTCTGAACACTACAGGCAAAGAACATGCTTATTCTCTCAACCCTGGAATACAGCTGCTCTAATAGAGGGGTAGCGCATCCTGATAGGCTCAATATGGCCGTCAGGATGCGCTACCTTCTTAAATAATAGGTCAAGCTGATTACATACATGTCAGGGAATGAGCTCCACCTGCTGGTCGGACAAAAAATAACTGGCCCCAGGAGCATGTTAGGTCTTCACATATTGGTCAGCCACCCAAGTACAGACAAGAGCCCGGACTTCTTAGCTTTTGGTGAGGATCCAGACTCTGGCTACTGCATGCAAAAGACATACTTGCTGTCGGTGCCTTAATAAACCTGCTCCAACAGAGGGGTAGCGCATGCTGACAAGTTCAATACCCGCTGTCAGGATGCGCTACCATGCTAAACACTGGGCCAAGATGATTATTAAGGTGGGGATTAAGGACAACAGTTAGTCAGAAAACTAATTTATTTCTTCACCTGAAGGACTTTCCTTTTTACAAGGACCATCACTTGATCAAAAGGTTGTTTTTTTTTACAGTCTGAAGTACGTATGGTTATATTGGGAATTTGCACCCGTGCATGTCAGAGGATGAGCGCCCCCCAGCTGATCGGAGTAAAAAGAGCACCAGCAGAACAGGCCTTCCCTAACAGTCTCCCATCCCAGGACAGACCACACAAGGACCTGCTTAGCTTTTTTGAGAAGCTACTCTAAACACAGGCAAAGAACATGCTTATGCTCTCAACCCTGGAATACAGCTGCTCTAATAGAGGGGTAGCGCATCCTGATAGGCTCAATATGGCCGTCAGGATGCGCTACCTTCTTAAATAATAGGTCAAGCTGATTACATACATGTCAGGGAATGAGCTCCACCTGCTGGTCGGACAAAAAATAACTGGCCCCAGGAGCATGTTAGGTCTTCACATATTGGTCAGCCACCCAAGTACAGACAAGAGCCCGGTCTTCTTAGCTTTTGGTGAGGAACCAGACTCTGGCTACTGCATGCAAAAGACATACTTGCTGTCGGTGCCTTAATAAACCTGCTCCAACAGAGGGGTAGCGCATGCTGACAAGTTCAATACCCGCCGTCGCTACCATGCTTAACACTGGGCCAAGATGATTATTAAGGTGGGGATTAAGGACAACAGTTAGTCAGAAAACTAATTTATTTCTACACCTGAAGGACTTTCCTTTTTACAAGGACCAGTTGATCACTTCTTTTTACAGTCTGAAGTACGTATGGTTATATTGGGAATTTTGCACCCGTGCATGTCAGAGGATGAGCCCCCCTGCTGATCGGAATAAAAAGAGCACCAGCAGAACTCTAGACCTTCCCTAATAGTCTCCCATCCCAGGACAAAGCACACAGGGACCTGCTTAGCTTTTCAGAGGAGCTAGTCCCTGAATACTACAGGCAAAGGAACATGCTTATGTGTTCAGCCCTGGAATACAGCTGCTGTAACAGAGGGGTAGCGCATCCTGATAGGCTCAATATGGCCGTCAGGATGCGCTACCATCTTAAATAATAGGTCAAGTTGATTACATACATGTCAGGGAATGAGCTCCCCCTGCTGGTCGGCCAAAATATAACTGGCCCAGGGAGGAAGTTAGGTCTTCACATATTGGTCAGCCACCCAAGTACAGACCAGAGCCCGGTCTCCTTAGCTTTTAGTGAGGAACCAGACTCTGGCTACTGCATGCAAAAGACATACTTGCTGTCGGTGCCTTAATAAACCTGCTCCAACAGAGGGGTAGCGCATGCTGACAAGTTCAATACCCGTCAGGATGCGCTACCATGCTTAAATAGGGCCAAGATGATTATTAAGGTGGGGATTAGGAACAGTTAGTCAGAAAATTTCAGTACCATGACTTTGATTTTACAAGGGTTGTTTCACTTTTTTTACAGTCTGAAGTACTTATATTGGCAAAGATGATACCCACACTGTCGGTAAAAAGAGCACCAAAACTCTGGTCTTCAACAGCAGGTCAACAGTTAGTCAGAAAACCAGTTCAAGGGACCTTCAGGAATAGCTACCATGCTTAAGACTGGCCAAGATTTTGATGCACTTGCAATCCTCTCAACCCTGGAATACAGCTGCATCCCTGATAGGAGATGCGCTACCTTCTTAAATAATAGGTCAAGCTGATTACATACATGTCAGGGAATGAGCTCCACCTGCTGGTCGGACCTTCACATATTGGTCAGCCACCCAAGTACAGACAGAGCCCGGTCTCCTTAGCTTTTGTGAGGAACCAGACTGTGGCTACTGCATGCAAAAGACATACTTGCTGTAGCGCATGCTGACAAGTTCAATACCCGCCGTCAGGATGCGCTACCATGCTTAACTGAAGGCCAAGATGATTATTAAGGTGGGGATTAAGGACAACAGTTAGTCAGAAAACCAGTTTATTTCCTCACCTGAAGGACTTTCCTTTTTACAAGGACCGGAATCACTTGATCAAAAGGTTGTTTCTTTTTACAGTCTGAAGTACACATGGTTATATTGGGAATTTTGCACCCGTGCATGTCAGAGGATGAGCGCCCCCAGCTGATCGGAATAAAAACAGCACCAGCAGCACTCTAGGCCTTCCCTAACAGTCTCCCATCCCAGGACAGACCACACAAGGACCTGCTTAGCTTTTCTGAGAAGCTACTCTCTGAACACTACAGGCAAAGAACATGCTTATGCTCTCAACCCTGGAATACAGCTGCTCTAATAGAGGGGTAGCGCATCCTGATAGGCTCAATATGGCCGTCAGGATGCGCTACCTTCTTAAATAATAGGTCAAGCTGATTACATACATGTCAGGGAATGAGCTCCACCTGCTGGTCGGACAAAGAATAACTGGCCCCAGGAGCATGTTAGGTCTTCACATATTGGTCAGCCACCCAAGTACAGACAAGAGCCCGGTCTTCTTAGCTTTTGGTGAGGAACCAGACTCTGGCTACT
>NW_026127444.1:0-22792 GCF_022985175.1 Labeo rohita
TAATTTGCTGACAGTGATCTTGTTTTTTTGTCACAATGGTAAGACCTTTATTTGCTTAATAATGACTGTACGATTAGGATTAGTGTTGAGATTATGGCTAGGTGGCAACAGTACAGGACTAAAAAAACAGTATTTTCTTTTTTGTAGACAAAGATGCACTATACTTTTAATGCGATGGAAAATAACTTACTTTGGTTATATTATATAAATACACAAATAATTATATATATATATATATATATAAAACAAAAAACAAAAACAAAAACAAAAACAAAACAAACAAACAAACAAACAAACAAACAAAAAAAACATTTTCACAGCACGATTGCACGTTTGCCTGCTCATGTTTTTTTGTTTTTTTTTTCTTCAGGTGTGTCAGGTGTTGAGGTAGATGAAGTGTCCATGGTGGAGGGAGATTTAGTCACTCTACATGTTACTGGTACAACAACACAACAAGAAGAGATTACATGGTATTTCAAAAAAACTAAAATTGCTGAAATCAATATGGATCAGAATAAAACCTGTAAAAATTATGGGAGATTCAGAGACAGACTGAAGCTGGATTATCAGACTGGATCTCTGACCATCACAAACACCACAATCACAGACTCTGGAGTTTATGATGCACAGATTAGAAGCAGCGACAAAGAAAAAATCTTTAATGTTTCAGTTAGTGGTGAGTCATTAATGAATGTATAATGCAGTTTGTATGTGTTTATTTTTTATTTTTATTGTTTTTACAATGATATTCAGAAATAGCTTCTTTACCCGTATATTAATTCACATGCAGTAGGTATCTCTTTAAATTGAGGATTTTTTAATGTGTTTGAGCACAAACTGAACAGTTTTTTTTTTTTTTTTTTTTTTTTTGGATCAAGAAAGAGCTTGTGCAATTACATTCATGTTTTCCCCCAAAAATATCTTCCTGCGGCTGTTGGTTGTGTTTCAGGTGTTTCTGCTGCTGAACGAGATCAAATGAATAATACAACAGTGAACAAGGGAGAATCTGTTACTTTAGTGCTTGGTGAAATAAAAAACTCACATGATGCGATGAAATGGTATTTTAATGAAATTCTCATTGCTGTAATCAATGGAAATCAGAGTAAGATCTGTAAAGATGATCAGTGTGATGAGAGATTCAGAGACAGACTGAAGCTGGATCATCAGACTGGATCTCTGACCATCACAAACACCAGAACCACAGACTCTGGAGTTTATAAACTGCAGATCAACAGCAACACATTCAGCATCATTAGGACTTTCAGTGTTGCCATTATGTGTCATTGTACTAGTGGTAAGTATTAAATATTTTTGAATCAACTCAGTTACTGTTGGGTAGCAGACTGTTTACAAAAATAAAGAGCTTTGACTCAGTAACAGTTTGACTTATTTTTCTAACATGCATAGTATTACTGCATTGTTTCCTGTTAAACACAGTTTCCTGTTGAGTTCAGAGTGCTGTGATCCTGTTTTAACATCTGTTGCTAATAACAGACAGATGGCGCTATTTTTTCCAAACCAATGACCAAAGTAGAATCATGTAAATATCAAAGATATCATTAAATACTGAATGGATTATCATTCATTCTTTAGTAATAATTTCCCCCCCCAATTTATTCCAGATTCAGGTCTGTCTAATGTTGCTGTAGGATTAATCGGTGCTGGTGTTGGTTTTGTTGCTGGTGTTGTCCTGCTGGTGGTTGTTGGTGTGATTTACCGAAAGAAATGTGCAAGTGCACAAGTGCAACAGAATGTAAGTATTACATACAGCTGGTTTAACGAGATATGATATTTACTTTGCCAAAAAAACTTGGAAGAACAGAGACATGCATACTTTTTTTTATATTATTAGTAGTATTATTACTCAATTACATTTTTATCTAATGTAATTATTAAACATTATGTAACATATGTGTAAACTATGAACTGTCAGCTTTTTTATTTTATTTTTCTAACACCAAAGAAACAGATACTCACCACTGGGGCAGTGTCAGAACAATCAAACAACTCCTAAATAAACTAGCAATTAATGTAAAATTAATGCAGCTTGTTTCAGAGAGCATTAGAAAACACCAATACAACAATTCAAGAATTTTATATGTGTACTGGAATCATTAATGCATTATTTTTTGTACTGAAGTACATTTAAAATATATAAATTTAAGAAATGAAAAGCTCTGTACGAGCAACAGGAAAAACACAATTCTGACTCTAGTAATTTTGGTTTTGTGTCTGAAACATAAATTCCCCTCATTACTTTTGTAAATCTGTGTTTTCTTACAGGATAATGATGCTAATAACCCTGCTCGTAATCAGCCTAATGCATCTCCAAATCAGATTTCTTTACTTCCACGGAATCTAAATGAGGCTCATGAGGCTGACGAGGCTGACGAGGCTAGTTAGGATGGCAAGGTGAATTTGTGCTAAATAAAAGACAAGATATCTTCCAGTGGAGTCAGAAAAATAAAATGAATTCAAAAAGAATACCATTTAATTTTTCCAAACCCATTGGCAGATATCTTTCTTTGTTCAAAGCATAAACTGAACATTTTCAGTAAACACAAAAACACAACTTGTTTACTGAATGCACAGGATTTTACTCAGGATTTTATATGCAGTCTCATACTGGAGGACACATGTGCTATTATCAGTTTACACTACTCATACTTTAGATGTTTTTACTGGTATTGTTTATATTATTGGTAAAATTGTTATAATTATATGGCTAAAGTTTTTGATTTAACTACAAATACTAATTCTTAGTCATCCACCATTATCAGAAAACAGTGGCTGGCCAACTATGAATAGCATGGCTTTTTATATCTCTACTAGTAACATCTGAACCAAAACAAACCTTTGTGAGCTAGGAAATTCACTGATTTATTTTAAAGTTGGTAAAACACTTTTCTGTTTGTATTGATGATGTTCAGTGCCTGTAACTGGACACAAACATGACACCGGCTTTGTTTCAGAGTAGTTCACTTCCAGAACAAAAGATTTACAGGTAACGTACTCACCCCCTTGTCATCCAATTTCATTCCTTTTTTTCTTCAGTCGTAAAGAATTTATGTTTTTTGAGGAAAACATTTCAGGATTTCTTTCCATATAGTGGACTTCTGTGGTGTCAGTTTAAATGCAGCTTCAAAGGGCTCTAAATCATCCCAGCCGAGGAAGAAGGGTCTTATCTGGCTAAACAATTGGTTATTTTCTAAAAAATAAACATGACAAATTATATAATTTTTTAACTTCAAATGCTCGTCTCGTTTTGTGTAGCTCTGCATGAACTCTGTGTATTCTGGTTCATGGCAGTTAGAGTATGTCAAAAAACTCCCATCTTATTTTCTCTGCCAATTTCCACTTTTACCTTTTTTGTAAAGGGCGTTTGACCTTCTTTGCACGTTCACTTTGTAAACACTGGTTGGTACTTTTGCAGCGATGTAGAACGCTAGTTCACACAGAGCTAAGTACAATGAGCCTTTGAGGTTAAAAAGTATGTGAATTGTATTATATATATGTGTGTGTGTGTGTGTGTGTGTGTATAGAAAATAACCAATCTTTTTGCTAGATAGGACCCTTTAGAGCCCTTTGAAGCTTCATTTAAACTGCATTTTGGAAGTTCAAACTCTGGGCCACAACAGAAGTCCATTATATGGAGAGAAATCCTGAAATGTTTTCCTTAAAAAACATTATTTCTTTACAACTGAAGATAGAAAAACATGAACATCTTGGATGACAAGGAGGTGAGTAGTATCTGTAATTTTATTTATTTATTTATTTTTGTTCTGGAAGTGAACTACTCCTTTAAAGTCTCAAAAAAAAATCACATGCTAGGAGCAGAAGGCTGGAAGCCATAACCCATGGCAGAGAATGCAGACAGGAAGAGGGGAACAGTCCAGATGTCCAGACACTCCAAAGGGCAGAGAAAGGGAAGCACATATTTATTTGATTTGATTAAGAGGTGCTGAATATTTGATTTTATTAAGAGGTGCTCATTATTTATTTGATTTAATTTAGAGGTGCTGAATATTTGATTTTAATAAGAGGTGCTCATTATGTATTTGATTTAATTTAAAGGTGCAGAATATTTGATTTTATTAGGATGTGCTCATTATTTATTTAATTTAATTTAGAGGTGCTGAATATTTGATTTTATTCAGAGGTGCTCATTATTTATTTGATTTAATTTAAATGTGCTGAATATTTGTTTTTATTAAGAAGTGCTCATTATTTATTTAGTTTAATTAAGATGTGCTAAATATTTGATTTTATTAAGAGCTGATCATTGTTTATTTAATTTAATTTAGAAGTGCTGAATATTTGATTTGATTAAGAGGTGTTGGTTTTTTTCGATTCTTCTTATGCTCCCTAGTTCTATTTTTTGGATTTGTCTTTCATATGGTGCTCACTGTAAATATATAAATTACCTTATTAGAGATTAATTGTGATTTCTGTTTCTGTCTGGTATTTTTTCAGGGAAGTAATTTATGTGTCAAAGCTAATATGCTAAACTATAAGTGGACAAAAATATTTTTATTTTCTTAGCAAAGGTGTGTTAATACACTGTTATTAAATATTGTGGCATTGCTCTCTGGGCAGAATATTGTTAGACATTTTCCTTTCTGTGTTCCTTACCATTACTTCAGAAAACACTAAAAGTGCCTTAAAACCAAAGTAATAGTTTTCTTTTTATGAAACAAAAAAAATTAACTTGATAAATCTTTGTATGTTTATGTGATAAAATTATTAAAAACATATGATTCACTTATAATGTTTTGAATCAGTGTCTCTAAAATATTGTGTGTGTGTGTGTGTGTGTGTGTGTGTGTGTGTGTGTGTGTGTGTGTGTGTGTGCACAATGAATCAGTGCTTTTATTTGCTTTTGCTATTTTTTAAACAAAAAATGTAATTTAGTTTTGCTCATGATGGTCTTGCTCACTCTTGTGAGGATTATTTGCTATACATTTTAGGACCTGTAGATGGCAACTATGTGTAAAATGTTGGAGGTAATAGAGTTACAGAATCAGATTACTGTTTTCAAATAACTAGTAAAGTAACACATTACTTTTTTGTTGGAGTTCCTTTTTTCAAACAAGTAACGCAAGTTACTTTGCTTTCTGATTTATTAACTGACAGCTCTCATGTTGCCATGAAATTGGGAGTAAGTGCAGAGGTGTTGTGTGTGCTGTGTGAACATCATGCTTATAGCTATAGATGCTTATAGAGACTTAATGTGGTCATGCATTTTCTCATCTCACTTGCACAAAAACAACTTCAGTATTCCTCAAAAAGAATTAAAACAATGAAGTGCAAACTTAGTATGTGATGCAGACCTGCAATAATAAAATATGCTAAATAGCACAAATAGTGTATTTAATCCCTTATTAATGTCCTTGCTGCTGACCTTCAGTGATCCAATTCAACCATACAAGCAGCAATGAATTTACATAAACACGACATTTGTGTGTGTGTGTGCGTGTTTTATTTTATTTATTTATTTTTTAGTTTTTAATTGAAGAGTGTTGAACTTTCTTGTCTTGTTGAAAGACTTATTTGAGTTGTGCCCTCTACTGTACAGATGTGAATGTACATTTTAGCCTGAGGCTTGTTCATTTAGCTTTTGGTGTCAATGGGCTTTTAAAATAAATAAATAATTGACCCTCTTAGTTCACTTCCTGCATTTGCATATGATCATGTGTGATATGTGCTACATGAGCTTTTGTGCTTAAAAAGTATAAAAAGTTTGATTTTATGAAAAAAAAAAAAAAAAAAAAAAAATGACAGATTGTTTTGCTAAATAAGACCCTTCTTCCTCGGCTGGGATCGTTTAGAGCCTTTTGAAGCTGCATTTAAACTACATTTTGGAAGTTTAAAATCGGGGAACCAATCAAGTCCATTATATAGAGAAAAATCCTGAAATACTTTCCTCAAAAAACATAATTTCTTCACGACTGAAGACAGAAAGACATTAACATCTTGGATGACAAGAGGGTGAGTAAATTATTTGTGAATTGTGAATTTAAAAGATTAATTTTGCTCTGAAGATACCTTGAAATACCTCTAAAGGGTATTTCAAGAAGAAATGTATTGTACATGAAATTTTAGGAAAGCTGGTTAACAACTGGCAAACGTTGACTTTTTTTGTTTGTTTGTTTTTTTTTTTGCAGTGTACTTTGTCAGTTACTTTTTTTTTTACTTGACTACTCATAAATATCTTGCGATGTCAATGTAAATAACCAAAATGATTTGTTTAAAAATTTAATAAATGATGAGCAAGTGTAAAACAATTCTAAACATTCCTAAAAAAAAGGACCAAGACAGAGGTGCATATAAAGACATATATATTGCACATAATGCATCTGTATTATTATATAAACAAACATGTTTTTAATCACATAAATACTGATAATAGTCATGTCTTCTGTAAAAGCCAGAAAAGAAAAGAAAAAGGCCTGCACACTTTAATAATGACAATAAATCTACTAAAGATAAAAGCCACTGCTGTACTGAAAAGTGTATCAAATTCATATGCAAGTTATTGTATTTATACATTTTCTTATTTATACTCAAACTTATTTGCAAAAATGAAAAGATAGTACATTAAAGCATCATTTACAGCAGTACAAAATAGATATGCTGAGGCACATAAAAACAATATATATATATATATATATATATATATCAATATCAAAACATCAATATCAGGATAAACAAAGTATTGCCATTATATTTCCCTTTAAAATTCAAAGTAACTTTCAGAAAAGAGACATGGTATGCTAACTTACTAATATTGCACTTCCTAAAACGTCACTGAATGTTCACAATGGTAATCAGAGAAAGCACAAGCAACATGCATTTTCGCAAGTTGAATAGTTCATAAGAGCTAAAGGTCAATGTGTGTGCTGTACATAGCACAAATAAATGATGTGTTTAAAAAGCAGCTGCTTATGTACTGCTGACAAATGATTGACATAATTAGATGAAGTTCCACTTAAACCTATATTCAGAAATTCATATAACAGTTCAGTTGGTAGATGTTCAATATACAGATGAAATAATAGTCATTTGAAGTACAAACCAGTACAGCAATAATAGTTGGTAAGTTATATTTTTGCATTTGGTGGTCTAGAACAACATTTTTAACAATCATGAAGCAAACACACACCTATAAAGATGCCAGTTAGAAGAACAAACTTAAAGAAAGATTATAACTGCATGCTCACTTAAGTATATTATCTTTTATTATTTTGGCGTGAAAGCCTTTGTCTCTCTAGAACAACATTTAACATAAAATGTGTCTAAGAATTTGTGGTTATTTTAATGCATTTTATTTTTGATTTCTCAGAATAATGTCATTAATCTCCTTTAAAACATTATCCTTTTTAATTGTTTTCCATCTCACTGGGATTTTACCAAGGCCTGCAAATTTGAAATTGTACAGCTTTTCCAGTTGTTCACTGAATGTGCAGATAAACCATTTCCAGTATAATCTATCCTGATTGTCTGGTTTAATTTTCCAGCTATTGTAAGGAGGGCCTGCATTTCTGTATTGTTTAAAAGGGATCCACTCGTTCAAGTTGTGACCTTTGAATTCATAGTCACTTATGACAGATGTTGAACAAAAGTCCAGAACAAAATGTTCTTTGCCTACACTTTTATCCCAAAGGCCGTGTACTAAATTCCTCTGTTGGTGAAAAAGGCCACCAATGGCCTGACACCTGTGCCACTCCACAGTGTGATCATTTTCATGATTTGGAATGGTGTTAGTGCACACAGCTTTGCAGAAAGGACACTGCTCCCAGCACCCACTCAGCTGTTCAAAGAGAATATCAACTGGTTTTTCTTTTAGTTTGAAAATAATAGGCCCTGAGCCTAAGATACTTCTGGGGTCCTTTTTTCCTTTTTCCAACATGTCCTTGAGTGAGCTAGCAACTGACTCTTGGAGAATTTGTGCATTATCAATATGCATATTCTCAAAACTCCTAAAATCTTCTCTTGACAAAGGGATCTCCTGTCCAAGTCTCAAGCAAAATTTATCAAGCCACATTGAGACATTGCCTTGTGTTTCTCTAACTTCTTCTGATGTGGAAGAGCTCTCAACCAGAACTTTCTCTGTTAGCTGTGACAAGCTGGAAGAAAGGACCTCTGACACCTTCATTTGTTCATCATTGATATGCTTCACAACACATTCTCTTATAAACTCCCGACAGAAAGATTTTGGATCATTAATGTACTTAATGTATTCTTCAAAATTCTCCTTTTCTGCCAGATGTTTCATAATATGATGCTCCAAATTAGACTTATTCCCTCGAAGTGCTTCATGGTGGTGGCTCAGATAATCTGCTATGTCGATGCTTAATCTGTCAGAAAGAGCACAATGCATTGCTTCTTGAAGACTGTTGATTAAAACTGTGACACATGTCTTAACCGATTCTGCACCCTCACAACAGCGTTTGTAGAGCTGGAAGAAATATTCCTTTTTCTTCATTAAGTGTGTGAGGGGGTCATTTTCAGACCTAAAGTTTTCATATATTTGTTTGAGCTCCCTTGTTGACATTTTGCAAACATAAGTAGATAAGCAAGCTTTGTACGAACCTGTGAGTTCGAAACCATGGGATTTCTGATAATTGAAGGTCATTTCATTAATTTCTTCCAAAATCTCATGAATGAAGTTCTCAGTAACATCATTACCATCTGCAGCCTTCTCTTTTATTCTCTTACTGATATCCTCCAAAACTTGTCTGGTAAAGTCATTTCCATTTTGATTTATCTGAGAACTGTTTATTCTGAAATGTGTGGGTATGAATGATCGTTTAATATGTTTGCCAGTATCAAATTGCAAAACTTCATCTGATTTATTACAAACAACATTTTTGTGTTTTTCAAAGCGACTCAATAAGGCACTTTCGACCAAGCTCTGTATATTTGTTTCTGTGTCCTTTGGATTCTTAGAGGACAGATCAGTTTTCCATCGTATCCAAAGTTTGTTAAATTCGTTCAGTATTAGATCCTCATCTGGGGTTTGGTTATTGAGTGCAGATGCTGCAGCCATGCCTTTCTGAAACAAATCTCTCTCATATTCCCTCAGATTGTTGTCAAGCTCAAGTTTGAGATTCCTTTGAATTACTTCCTTTAGACCTTTTTTATATGTTTCTTCAATGAGCTCTTCTTTCAGAATTTCCAACCGTCTATCAGTTGAAACTCTCCACTGAGAAAGAATGTCAGAATGATTCTTTTCCTTGAAATATTTGTCAACATCAGTTTTGATTGCTGTGTGAGTGTCTTCAAAAAGCCTTTTTATTTCTGATTCACTGATAGTATTCAACTTGCAACTTTTAACACTGCAGTTCAATTTCCTTTGTGTCTCTAAAGCTGTTTTCCTTAGTTTCCAAGACCACTTCAGGTAATCTCTCTCAAGATCACTGTACACCTTCATATCCAAGGAATTACGGAAGTTAAAAATGAAGTTCTCATTTAACAATGCATTCCATGTGTCTTTGATTCTCTGAGTGAATTCAGACAGAGTGAGACGTGTACAGTTTGGCTGCCAGGTTGAAATTGAGAGCACCCTCTTCTTAAGCTCCTGCACATTCTGGCTGTATGATGGGTTGGGTGGAGCCATTGGAGGGTCACCCTCCAAAAGATTCTTGAAGTAAAACACATCAGTGTTCACATCAAACTTTATGATGTCACTGAAACCTACAACCACTTGATTCTCTTCTTCTGCAGCAGCTCTGGAAATCTCATCAAGTTTCTCTATAAGCTGTATTCTTCCTCCTTGGTTTTTGTCTTTGGCTGAAATGTCTGACACATTTTGGTGAACAAACATACAACTGGGCTTGATATTTACGTTATTCATTCTCAAAAATGCCTGAAAACACACCTGGAGAATGTTTTGAATTTCACATAGATTTTCTCCCATTACATTTATCAGTGCAATGTCACTTATTCCAATTATGAGGGTGGCCAATTCATTGTCATTCTTAACCACAACATCAGGATCAGTTACTGTTGAACGTAGTCCCTCTGTGTCCAGTACAAGCATGTAATCAAACAACAACTCATCCCTTATTTGTTCCTCGACTGCGAGCAAACGCATGAATGCTCCTCTTGTGCATGGTCCTGAACTTACTGCAAAATTAAGCCCAAACATTGTGTTGAGAAGAGTTGACTTTCCAGAACTCTGAAGACCTACAACAGAAAGTACTAACACTCTTTTATCACCAAGTTTGTGAATAAGTTTGTCCAGGACCGCACTGATCCAGTCAATTGCCACATAATTAACATCTCCATCCATCAGTTCTAATGGGTGTCCAGAGAGCATCAAATCAACTCCCATTTCAGGGAGCTTATCAAGTGCAATTCCATGAATGGTCTTGCTCTCTTCAACAGACTTGTGAGATTCATATAATTGACTTATTTCACGAAACACATGTTGAAGCCCAACTGTGGCATGCTTTATTCTTTTAGATAATTCACAAAGAAGAGTTTGGTAGTTTTTTCTGTCTTCATCTGAAGCTCCTCTATATTTCAGCCATATTCTGTTATATTGTTTTGTTAGATCAGCAAGATTACCTCTGAGAGCTTCATCAAGACATTTCTTGAACCAGTTTAAAAAGTATAATCTTTCCTTTTCCTCTGCATTGACAGCATATTGAAGGAATTTTTCCATGAAAGTGTTTTCTGATGATTTTTTTCTGTTGGTCAGCTCTAATCTTCATTTTCTCGTCAGCGATTTCAGCACGCTGCTGCTCGATGCTCATTTTTTTTTTGCACCGTATACGATGAAACTCTTTGTCTTTAATGCACCACTGCATCCACAACTTGTCTTGCAAAGGCAGATGTACATCTTTTAAGCCTGTTCCTTTTGTCATTTCCTCACCATATAATATGTCCATAAGCACCTTAGCCTTTTCTCTTCCTTTCAATTCAGCCTCTGTTTCAACAATGAATCCTTGTTTTCTTCCTTGTTCAAAATGTTCTTTCAGGATTTGTTTCCGTTTTTTTTTTGAGAGAACCTGATTAATTTTGAAAAGTGTTTCCTGAGTCAATTCAGCCTCATTTCGGTTTTTAGCAGCAATTCTGTTAGGATCTCTTTGTCTGTTGTCTCAATCCCAGAAAACAATGCAATAACAGGTGTGCTGCATTTCAGAAAATAATTGATCCCCTCTTTTATTGCAGAATCACTGAGATTTTCAGGTAACAATAGTAAAATGACTGAACTTATTCCCGTAAGGAACTGGACCTGTTGTGGATGTTTGCAGGCATCACCATGGAGGTTGATAAAGGCCATACAGGTTTCAGAAATGTCACTTTCCTTCCCCTCTGGGAGGTACCATGAAATCTCTGCTACCCCTTCCAACAAAACACGTGTTGTTGTACTTCCTCTACAGTGGCGACTGAAGAAAGTGGGGTGCCCATTCTTGTAAATCATGTCATTCATAATTTTTGATTTTGAGTTCATGGATGTTCCTAGTCTCATGAAAGTCACAACTGGAAGAGATGTGTCCATCACAGACCCTGTCATTGGACATTGTTCTGTGGCTTGCGATGTAATTGCACTAATTTGGAGTGGCCACACAGGTAATTCTATTTGTTGATTAGATAGTTTGGGCACTAGCAGGGGTACTGCAAAACGACATTTGGATAGCTGGGTAAAAATAAACTGCCGTACAAAATCATTGGAGCAATGATAAACTGCTATAAAGATGTCCATGGGGTGGATGTGAGCCTCGTTAACAACAGAATCAACATCTTTGGCATTAAAGTCACAAAAACTCTCCCAGCTGCATGGTAAAGACTTGCAGGAAATTTGTAAGGTAGGTTCAATGCACAGGAACCTAACATTGACATCTCGTGTTAACAGTCTGTAAATGAAGTGACGCCATAGTTCTTTCTCTGTAACAGTTTGAGTAATGCATGTTGACAACATGTTTATATTATGAATATTTGAATTTGATAGTTTTGCTGGGTAATATTTAAGCAAATCTAATCTTTCAAACAGCTCTTTATATGGACTTGGAATCTCAATGTTTAGTTCAGGAAATCCATCTACTGAGACTGCTTTAATAGCATCCTCGGTTTTTGATGTTTCTGCAGCTTCTTCATTTTCTGAAATTCCAGTGGATGGGGAATTTTCTTCTAGTTTTAAATTCCCATAAAGCATTGACCTCAGTTGCTTCTCCAACAGTTCCCAGTTTTCATGTTTTAAGAAGTCAGCAATTGCTTGTTCCAAATCAGTATTAATGTTTCCTTTCATGGTCTGCTTGAAAGCATCAAGTGATTTCTGTTTATCTACACATATTTCACGACCCCTGTGGCTCGCTGTCAGCAATGTCAACAGACTAAAGACCTGTCCCTTTAAAATACTTTTCTTTGCGAAATTCCCAATAGCTCCTCTGTACAACTGAGAGCTCTTTTGTTAAGAAATCAATTTCCTGAGAACCCAGAAGGGGATGAAAAGTGTCCTCTCTGTGTCCAACATCCTTTGTGATTGACAGCACAAGCAAAACTAAGTCATCAAGACTATTTTCTTTCATAGTTTCAAGCCATGAATTTATTGCATGAGTAACTTTGCATGTGATAATTACGTTTAAGTCGTCCTCAGAATTTTGCAAAAAATCTTCACTTGCTTTTTCTAGAACTGTTTTTACATCAGAAAACTGCTGGATGGGAGTAAACATGCCACATACATCTTTAGCCACCTCTGGAGATCCTTTAACCCATTCTAAAATCTTTTCTCTGTTTGGGAATTGTTTGACTTTATGACAATGTGTCTCCATCACCAAGTATGTCAGGAATCTTATGCTGTCGTCAGCATATGCTGTAGTAACATTGGTCAGGAATTTCTGAAGTGCTTCATTTGAAAGGAAAATGTCAATCCATTTTTTGAATGATGTTGTGCATTCCTTAATTTGTCTTCTCATTCTGAGTAAATCTTTAAGATGTTTCTCCGCATCACAAAGAGACCACTCATTCACTGACATTATCAATTTTTCAGCTTCAGTATCAATTCTGAGTGCTTTAATGTCATCTGCAGATTCTACATCCTGGTGTGTGATTTCTTTATACACATTTATTAGGAATGTACACAATCTGAGAGGGTCTTTAAATTGATCACTATGACATGTTCGGATGATATCCCACACTGAAGTCAAAGTTGATCCTCTGTCTATGACTGCCCAGGTTTTTTTATTTGTTGCAAGGTTATTTTTCCACAGTATGTGATTATCTGTTTCAGCTGGACCTCCAAATTTATCAACAGAGTGCTGAACCACTGTTTTGAGGTCATCGTTGAATCTTATCCGAGAAGAACCTGTCCCTGTTGAGTTACTTATGTCAACTGAAGCTGAAATATTTTTGCTTGTTTGCACAGTACAATTCATTGCCAAGACCTTACACACCTGCACTTTCACCTTTTCATGGTTCTGGTCTGAAAATCCCTGAGCATATGCTTTCCACCAAAATGTTCCACCTAAATGTATTGGACCTTGAGGTACATGAGATCCAAACCTTTCAAAGAATCTCTCTACCCGTTTCCGGAGATTAGGATTTTCATCTTCATCAGTGGCATGCAATAGTTCATTGATTTGTAAAAGTTCTTTCTTTGCAGAATCAGACAAAGTAAACTGGTCAATTAATGCTGTAGCAAGCGGCATGTAATGACAGACAGTCATTGCTGCATAAGATTGCTCAGACTGGCTTTGAAAAGATTTTGATGATACAGAAGCATTTTGTAAGCCAAAGTTTACTTGTGCAGGTAAAAATCCAAGATTAAGTTCTGCACTGTAACTGTATCCCAATTTTTCAACAGAGCTTAAAAACTCTTGGTGAGATTTGTAGGAGGAAAACTCATATTCCATATAACGTGAGGCATGTCTTGGCCCAGCAATTTTACAGTTACCAATTATGATTAGTTGTTGTCGGTCCTTCAGAAGATCATCTACGTTCCCAGTTTTAAAAATGCCCTGAAGAGCAAGACCTCCTGAAGCTGTTTTTAAAATCTCTTCATCACAAATTGATGTAGCAGGTAAACATTGAGAATCATTATTTGTAGAGAATCTTTTTATCAAACTGTCTACACAGTCTTTCAGAGGTCTTTCAGTTATCATGTGTGTGGTTCTGGGTTCCTCAAGAGAATGTGTCAGTGTTGATTCAAGATCTTTTGCCATGTCTTGGGTCATTTTATCTGTTGGGCATAGATTTGGTAGAGCGCATGCTGCTAACACATGCTTTTCTGCTTCTTTCGCCTCTGCCTTTGATGCACCTGGTTCTGAATTACCTAACAATTTGTGAAGAGCCTTCTTTTCCCAACTGTAGCGAATGTGTTTCTTGAGCACTTCAAAGTCCTCATTATCCAAATAAGCAAGTTGTATTTTGTCCGTCACCTGTAATTCATCTTTGAACACTTTGGACCAGAATGAGCCATTCAAACCAAAATCCTCAAGGTGGGCTTCTAGACCTTTGCAGGGTTCCAGGTCAGATCTCAGCACTCCCTAGAAAAAAAATAAAAAAATAAATAATAATAATAATAATAATAATAATAATACACATTTATATTAAGATTCTGTGTATAATTAAGTTTTGGTGATAAATAAATAAATAAATACAATTTTGCATTTAAAAAACAGTTTTTTTGTTTGTATATGCTGTCAATTATAGGCTGGTTTTTGCTACTTATTATTATTATTATTATTATTATTATTTTTTTTTTTTTTTTTTTATGAAAACCAAAATATACTACCATACCTTTCAAATGTTTTGGGTTAAAAAAAAATAAAAATAAAAACCTGTATATAATTTTATTCATCAAAGATGCAATAAATGGTGCAAATTATTGATTCATATAAATGTTGTCCTTTTGAACTATTAATCATAGAATCCTGAAGAAAAACAGAATGTATGTTAATGTCTGAATTAGTTTCTTTGTCATGTTCTGTTTAGTTTGTAGGGGTGAAATTATTTCCTCATGATCCAAAACATCAGGAACTCTAACAAAAACAGATGCCTTGCAAAAAAAACATTAACACTAATCTGGAGAAAAGAAAAGAGCAAACAACAACACAGGGCGTTTGGGACGGTGGATAGATCCTTACAAGTTTCTAGTCTCTAGCTACCTGAGTTCTCATGCATCATTAATTGTCATAGTTTCTCTTAATTGTCATTGTTTGTCTCCTAGGTTAGTCCTCATATTCTACACTTGTGTATTTGTAAGGGACCATTTGAAATAGTATTTATGTTCCCAATATGAGAAGCACATATGAATTGTTTTGGAATATTGAAGAGATTTATGTAATTTAATTTGCAATTTGGCAGATTTTCTGTATCTTGAATGTCTTTGTACCTTGTGTGTGTATGTATTGTAACCAGAAATCATAAATACTTAAAAATGCCCTTCTCAGGCACCATAGTGATCAGTTGGGCTAGTAAGCTTAATATGATAGCGGGCAGACATGAATGTCAGATGCTGATTGTTTGAGCCTACATTGTTTTAATGTGGATATTATACTTTGCATCATTTTGAAATTAACTTAACGCACATCTGATGAGGACGAATGGATTATCATATTTGAGGTGCACTCCTTAGGTGTCATGAATCAGGTCTATGGCCTTTAGTCCGCTCACCACCAGAGGTCGTCTTGTCACTCTATTGACAGTCACATTACACAGACCATTGCACTACACCCTGGACTACATTTCCCATACTCCAACCTCATTGATTACGTTCACAGGTGTCGCTCATTAACCAGCCTTTATCAACTGCTTCTGGACTCTCACTCCTTGCGAAGTCTTGTTTTGCGATGGCTACATTTCTGAGTGTTACTTTGTTGTTGGATTATCTGTGTTTGATTTTGGACTGTTTAGCTACCTCAGATTCCTGCTGCCTGCCCTTTGATTTTGTTGCTTTGGATTACTCTCGTTTGCTCTGCTAGCCGTCTGCCCCGACTTTCGCCCTGTCTACTGATTACTCTTTTGGATTGTCTCTATCATCCCAGACGCTGTTTCTGAACCTTGCCTGTCCAACCTTGATACTGTTTAATAAAAGCTGCAAATGGACCCACAAGCCTCTGACCATTCATTACATTAGGTATGCTGATTGTAATTAGATGTTTACGAATGAATGTTTGTTGTGCAGTGTAATAGATTCTGATACTTATTTATGCAATTCAACAGTTTTATAAGTCTATGCTTGAATTATGAATTTTGTCATTTGTCTTTGTTAAAGGTGCAATGTGTAATATTTAGAAGGATCTATAGACAGAAATACAATATAACTTTGTTTGGAGAGGTGTATAAAGATGTAAAGAACCATTATGTGTTTATTACCAGAATGAGCAATTTCAATCTAAGTATATTCCATGGGCCCCCTTACACAGAAATCGCCGTCATGTTTCTATAGTAGCCCTACACGGACAAACTGCTCCACAGAGTGTGTTTCATCACTATGTTGTTCTTGTGAATAAAACACTGACACAATGATGAACAAATACCAATAATATTGACAATAACATTGTTTTTTTTTTTTTTTTTTTTGAATAATTAAGTGAACATAATTACTTAATTTACATTTGTAAAGAAACCTCACTGTCTGTTAAGAAATTGATTATATTGTTGTGCCGTGAATTTACACTCTGCCGTATGTGGAAGAGAGGGTTATCCTCATCTTGTGTAAGATATGCGGGAAGAACAATATAGTTTTGCGACCGACTGTTAATCTGCGGGTTATCCTATATTTGGGTAGGAGAATGGATTTTTGCAAAAGATACATTTTTCATTACTCATTTGTAAAATAAAGCGAATGGATGCTTCGTGAAAAGTTATCTTTGTTACCTGTTGTCACATTGACATATTCTCAGTCCCTGCAAGATAGAATGATTTTTTCAATGACTTGAGAAAATTGGTATTGTGAAGTCCTTGCAAGGCACTAACACAAATAAATTGCTAAATTTTCAGATCAGTCAGAACCGGTTACTGCTCTTTTCGGCATTATGCCAAGAAGGAATTGCGTGCTCTTTTCCTGCAAAGAAGAACTTGCTTTATTAAAAGAAAATAAAGAACTGCTAGATATGTTGTTAACTGGATGAGATTCCTTAAATTGATGCTGATGGGTGGGATGGCTAAACAGGAAACGCTGATGGGTGGGATGGCTAAACAAGAAAAGCTGATGGGTGGGATGCCAAACAGGAAAAGCTGATGGGTGATCAGCTACACTCCCTGTAAGAGGAATCTGACACTTCTGGGATGGGCTAGAATGGAGAAAGACAGAAATAATGCAGACATGAAAAATCTGCCATGACTAGGCAGACAGAACTTACTGATAATAACAGAGACTTTTATTTCTTCCCTTGTGGACAAGTACTGCATATACAATGATCACTACAGAGACCGCCTCAAATTTTGATTTGTCATTACTTTTCAACTTTGATATTCACTGGTCTTATAGCAGTTCTTTGTAATCTGTTCAACTAACAATACACTGCTTTCTTTTAATAGGCACCAGTCCAACCCCATAGAAAGAAGTAAAATGTTTGCTTGATTTCTCAATCAGCTAAAACTTAGACTGGAATTAGAATAGAGAGGAGCTGCTGTGAAATATAGAGAGGGTTTTAGACACTGCTTTAAAGACAGACTTGCAAAGCTGATAAACATACATGTTCCATGATTCCTTAAAAAAATATATATAATAATAATAATAATAATAATAATAATAATAAATGGGGGGAATAGAAGGGCATTAAGTGTCCAAGGTCAAAATATGGATGGTAAAGCAATGAAACTGGTTGCTTCATCTTGATTTAATAGATATTTCTTAGAGCTGAATTTAAGTAATAACGTTAAATTTCCAAATGAATTGAAATTACAAATGCTGTCCTACCCAGAGACTGTGGTTACATGATGTTAGTGTTGTTGGCCACGTATCCAAGATCATGCTGAGATCTCCAATCATTTTAGAGCAGCTCATGAGCAATAGAAAGAGATAATAAAGATGAAATTAAAGGGCACAGTTAAATGATGGATTATATTTACAAATTAAAATTTGGCCAGAGATGGGGGTGTGAGAGTGTGTGAAAGTGTGTGAGTGATGGTGCACCAAGGCAGACAAACTGCCATGAACAGCTGTTTCCACATTTTCAAAAGTGGGCATAGGTAGAGTATGCCCAGTAAAATAATGGCTATGAAGTACTTTGGCTAATTATCCTGGCCTGGGATATTTTTTGTGGCAGAAAGTGTCACACCTGCACAGGGTAAAACATGGGAAGGCAGAGCAAGAAGGCTTGCCCTGTCCACCACACACTTAATGCTCGTAAGTGCCGTAATGAACAGAACTGTTAAATGTGCTGATCTTAAGTAGAATGAGAAAAATGTTGATCTCATGTTAAGGAAGTGGAATTTGGTGTTCTCCTTTTCCTGTTTGTGTTCTCCCTCCTATCTACTGTACTCCCCCTCCCTATACCTCTTGTTTTAAAGTACTGTAGTCCACTTATAGTTTGAATAACAGGATGCCTCCCAGAATTGTTTTACTTCTATATGGCACATCTTTTGTTTTGTATGATGCACATATGGAACACCACCCCCTGACAATGGATCTATATAATATAATGTGAGAAAGAATAAACTTGGAAGATGTTTGTGAACATACAATTGGCTTCATGTTCATAATTTCTTTCCATGGGCCCATGCAAGGACTGAGAAAAGTTGGACGGCATCGAAAGATGAAGAGCTGAAAAAAAGTAAACGTAGATCGTAGCTGCAAACACACTGTGCAATGATCATGCTGTATCTGGCTATATAATAATATATACCAGGGAAGCAAAATGGGATGGGCCACTTAAATCCATCGCTTAAAATGCAGTTTCACCTCAAAAGTTGAATTTAGATTACATTTAGACTAGAGTAGCTAATAATTATTGTTATTACTACTACTACTACTACTACTACTAATAATAATAAAAGCATAAACATGCAAATGTTTAACAAAAATACAAGCTTCACATTTCTCCCTTTAAACCCCCAGTCTATCTTGTAACTTAGCACAGATGCTGTCAACAGAGCTTAAAATGTATTTATACCAGAGTAATATTTTTAGTCATGATGGCCTGAGAAATATAGGGTATAACAGGGCTGAAGGCACATCAGTGTGAGTAACACATTTGATTTTTTTACAACTAGATGGTCTATATATTAAGTTTTGGGGTAAAAAGCACCCCTGCTGTTGCTGTTAAAGAATTATCAAATCAAAATGGCATGCAAATTACCTCTGGATTCATGTTTGTCAAGTTGAATTTAGTTGCTTCATCACTATCGTCCATTATCTTACAGATCCTACAAAACACCATGTTAAAAAAAGGTCAGCTTATCTGTCTGTACAACATACTGCAAACTTGAGCATGTTCATGTTTATGGTAATGGAAAAGACTGTGCCCACAGAAATGTGACAAAGAAGAATCACTCTTATAAATCAGATTAAAGAGTAAAGGGAGTTCACTCAAAAAAAATAATATTTGCTTTTAATTTACTTACTGTCAGCCCATCCAAGATGTAGGTGCCTTTTTTTCTTCAACAGAGCAGTGTTCATGGCAGTCTGGAGCATGCGTTTCCTGTCAATTGTTAATGTTTATGTATGATTTCTATAATGCAAAAATACTCACTGGCTTATCCATACACAGATTTGCACTGTGTTGTCAGGCCAGTGTGTGAGGGCAAAGCAAGCCTTCATCTGACAGAAGAAAAACAGACAGACAGTGGGTGTGTGTGCTGCTTCTTGTATCACGTGATTTGGAATAAATCCCTCTTTTGTTAAATTTCCATTGCTTAAGGGACATAGTAGTATACTTAAAGTATGATATAAAGGTCACTTAAAGAAAATTTATGAGTATACTTACAGTATAAAACTACTAATCTAGTAGTTTACTAAGGCTATACTTCAAAGTGTACTAAAAATGCATAAAAAAGTATTTAATTAGTAAACTATCAGTATACCTATAAGTTCACTTTTAGTATACTTGCAGTACAAACTGAAAACAGATGTAAACTAGTTGTGTACTCAAAGTTTACTACTGTTATACTTAAAGTATACTTAAAAGTATACGTTTATATATTAGAAAGTGGGCCAATTTAGTCCCAAGGAGTATTAAAATAGTACACTTAAAAGTATACTACTAGTACCCTGATATTTGTATACTTACTATATAAAGTATACTTCAACTTTACTTAAGTATACTTAATAAAATAAACTTGAAGTATACTTCTTTTTGGTAAGGGTAGTGTAATACTTGTTTGTGGGTGCTTTCGGGGCTTTAAGACTGAGTAAGTTAGAAGATTAATAAAATAAAACCCTCCGACACGGACAAGCTCTTCTTAACACCATCTCTCCTTTATTCCGTTCTCTCCAACTCCTCTCTCCCCTCGCCATAATAAAAATCCTCACAACAATATCCAACAACACAGAATGGATACTGCTGAATTAACATTGAATGTTCAAATATAACATCAGCATTGATTTTCCAACATAAACTCTGTAGTTACACAACTCTGTTAAACTCTATTTAAACTCTTACACTACATCCACCCTTCTGAAAAGAAACTTCCTCGTTTCCTAAAAAAACAAAACAGAAACAGTACATCCTTTACAAAAACACACACACATCAGACATGGCATGATATGGTGAAGTTTGTGTTTTGTGAATCCCAAGCAGGGAACACAGTTTTTTTTACCAAGTCAGAGTCAAACTGCCGACCTTGATCAGTGTGCAAACTCTGGGCATCCCATGTTGGCTCACATAATCTTTAAACAAGCATTTGGCGACAGTTGTTGCACGCTGATCGGCAAGTGCATACAGATTTAGGTATTTCGTAAAGTAATCCATTACTACAAGCACATAACGATTTCCTTTACGTGTAATGGGCAACTCAGTCAGATCCGCAGCAACTTTCTCAAAAGGCATGCTTGTCACTATGCCTCACAAGCCTGGAAAAAGGCTGTGTAGACATAGGAGGCGACTTGACTACCTCAGTATGCGTCGAAGCAGAAACAAAATTGACAGGCTTGATTTCATCTGGAATACCGCCGCTCCTGTCAGGTCGATGAGATATGGCATCAGCATTGACATGTTTGTGACCATGTCGGTACTCAATAAGCCAGTCATAGAGATCAATCTTCAGAGCCCACCTTGCTCTGCGACCTGTTGGATCCCTGTCCAAAACCATTTGTCTTAGATTAAGCAAGGGCTTATGATCGGTGATAATCCGAAAAGAATTACCCATGAGCTACTGACGGAAATTACGAATGGATCAAACAATGGCCCACAACTCCCTGTCATATGTATATACCATTGTTTCTCAGTAGGCGTCAGGATGTGGCTGCCATAAGCAATGATACTTTCTTTGCCAGCATCATTGATCTGTCTTCTCTGTTTCTAAATGAAGACCTCTCCACAAACAAGACTGGACTGACTGTTTCATTTAGGTCTCCTCAGCTAAAAAAAAAAAAAAAAAAAAAAAAGGGAAAGAAAAGACAATTATATAGAGAATGTTAATAATGATCTGTGAGCAACATATTTAAGTTCTAAACTGATATGAATGAATGAACTGCAGGAGGTTATTTTATTATTTTATTTTTTTTTGGTCTTTACATTAAAAGGTGTTACAATCATGGAATACTAAGTGTAGTGATTACTGTGGAATCTGTCATAAAAGCACATCAAAACTAGCATTACAGTGGTAAAACCATAGTAAGTTTGGTGATCACTGTGCTATTACTATACATATGACAGTCAAACTAAAGATACTGCAGTAAAAGCATAATAAGTGTTGTGGTTATTGTGCTTTTTTACTGAAACTGCCACAGCAAAACTACAGTTACTGTGGCAAAAACATGGTGTCACTGTTTTAACTTCAAATATCACAGCACAACTACAGTTACTGTAGTAAAAACATGGTAAGTGTCATGTTTACAGTGTTTTAACTTCAAATTTCACAGCAAAACTATAGTTACTGTAGTAAAAACATGGTAAATATCACGTTTACTGTTTTCACTTTAAATTTCACAGTGAAACTGTAGTTAATGTGGTAAAACATGCTAAGTGTCATGTTTACTTTGTTTTAACTTCATATATCACAGTACAACTACAGTTACTGGAGTAAAAACATGGTACGTGTCATGTTTACTATGTTTTAACATCAAATATCAGTAAAACTGCAGTTACTGAGGTAAAAGCATGGAAATAATCCTGTTTACTGTGTTTTAACTTCAAATATCACAGTACAACTACAGGTACTGTGGTAAAAACATGGTAAGTGTCATGTTTACGGTGTTTTAAGTTAAAATATCACAGTACAACTTACAACAACTGCTAATAAATATCACAGCTCTTTATCTTTCGATGCCGTCCGACTATTCTCAGTCCTTGCATGGGCCCATGGAAAGAATTATGAACATGAAGCCAATTGTATCTTCACAATCTTCTTCCAAGTTTATTCTCCCACATTAGATTATACAGATCCATTGTCGGGGGGTGGTTTACACATATGCGTCATATAAAACAAAGACCTTTTTGTGCATATAATGAAATATCAGATTTAGATCTGGGTGTACAATAACCTCTTCCTAAATTCATCCTGTTATTCAAACTATATTTATTCTTCAAAAACAAAGAAGTATAGGGAGGGGGAGTACAGTAGATAGGAAGGAGAGAGAAAGCACAAACAGGAAGACTCGCAGTAATGTCTGGCAGAGAGTTCAATACATAATCTAACAGTTCCCCCATTTGTTTATATA
This sequence comes from Labeo rohita, assembly GCF_022985175.1. NCBI lineage: Eukaryota > Metazoa > Chordata > Actinopteri > Cypriniformes > Cyprinidae > Labeo > Labeo rohita. The sequence continues at coordinate 22,775 of NW_026127444.1, forward strand.
ATAAACATCATAAAGGCT
>NW_026127445.1:5000-22756 GCF_022985175.1 Labeo rohita
GCGGTATACCATATTACCGCCCAAGCCTAATATATATATATATATATATATATATATATATATATATATATATATACATACACAGTACAGACCAAAAGTTTGGACACACCTTCTCATTCAAAGAGTTTTCTTTATTTTCATGACTATGAAAATTGTAGATTCACACTGAAGGCATCAAAACTATGAATTAACACATGTGGAATTATATACATAACAAAAAAAGTGTGAAACAACTGAAAATATGTCATATTCTAGGTTCTTCAAAGTAGCCACCTTTTGCTTTGATTACTGCTTTGCACACTCTTGGCATTCTCTTGATGAGCTTCATGAGGTAGTCACCTGAAATGGTCTTCCAACAGTCTTGAAGGAGTTCCCAGAGATGCTTAGCACTTGTTGGCCCTTTTGCCTTCACTCTGCGGTCCAGCTCACCCCAAACCATCTCGATTGGGTTCAGGTCCGGTGACTGTGGAGGCCAGGTCATCTGGCGCAGCACCCCATCACTCTCCTTCTTGGTCAAATAGCCCTTACACAGCCTGGAGGTGTGTTTGGGGTCATTGTCCTGTTGAAAAATAAATGATGGTCCAACTAAACGCAAACCGGATGGAATAGCATGCCGCTGCAAGATGCTGTGGTAGCCATGCTGGTTCAGTATGCCTTCAATTTTGAATAAATCCCCAACAGTGTCACCAGCAAAGCACCCCCACACCATCACACCTCCTCCTCCATGCTTCACGGTGGGAACCAGGCATGTAGAGTCCATCCGTTCACCTTTTCTGCGTCGCACAAAGACACGGTGGTTGGAACCAAAGATCTCAAATTTGGACTCATCAGACCAAAGCACAGATTTCCACTGGTCTAATGTCCATTCCTTGTGTTCTTTAGCCCAAACAAGTCTCTTCTGCTTGTTGCCTCTCCTTAGCAGTGGTTTCCTAGCAGATATTCTGCCATGAAGGCCTGATTCACACAGTCTCCTCTTAACAGTTGTTCTAGAGATGTGTCTGCTGATAGAACTCTGTGTGGCATTGACCTGGTCTCTAATCTGAGCTGCTGTTAACCTGCGATTTCTGAGGCTGGTGACTCGGATGAACTTATCCTCCGCAGCAGAGGTGACTCTTGGTCTTCCTTTCCTGGGGCGGTCCGCATGTGAGCCAGTTTCTTTGTAGCGCTTGATGGTTTTTGTGACTGCACTTGGGGACACTTTCAAAGTTTTCCCAATTTTTCGGACTGACTGACCTTCATTTCTTAAAGTAATGATGGCCACTCATTTATCTTTACTTAGCTGCTTTTTTCTTGTCATAATACAAATTCTAACAGTCTATTCAGTAGGACTATCAGCTGTGTATCCACCTGACTTCTGCACAACACAACTGATGGTCCCAACCCCATTTATAAGGCAAGAAATCCCAGTTATTAAACCTGACAGGGCACACCTGTGAAGTGAAAACCATTTCAGGTGACTACCTCTTGAAGCTCATCAACAGAATGCCAAGAGTGTGCAAAGCAGTAATCAAAGCAAAAGGTGGCTACTTTGAAGAACCTAGAATATGACATATTTTCAGTTGTTTCACACTTTTTTGTTATGTATATAATTCCACATGTGTTAATTCATAGTTTTGATGCCTTCAGTGTGAATCTACAATTTTCATAGTCATGAAAATAAAGAAAACTCTTTGAATGAGGTGTGTCCAAACTTTTGGTCTGTACTGTATATATAAAATATTTCTGTATCAAAGTTGATTGTTTTAGCATCATTAGTCCAGTCAAATGATCATTCAGAAATAATTCTAATATTCTAATTTGCTGCTCAAAAAAACATTTATTATTATTATTATTATGTTGAAAACAGTGGAGTAGAATTTTTCAGGTTTCTTTGATGAATACAAGTAAAAAGAAACAATTTTTAAATAAGTGCTGATCTTTGTATATTTCTATTCATCAAAGAATCCTGAAAAAAAAATTTACTCAACTGTTTAAAATAATAATAACAACAACAACATTAATTATAATTGTAATTAGATTGTTTCTTGAGCAGCAAATCAGCATATTAGAATGATTTCTGAAGGATCATGTGACACTGAAGACTGGAGTAATGATGCTGAAAAAATTAAGCTTTGATCAAAAGAAATAAATTACATTTTAAAATGTATTCAAATAGAAAACAGTTATTTTAAATAGTAAAAATATTTCACAATATTACTGCTTTTGCCGTATGTTGGACTCTTTTGATTTATTCCTGTTCACAGTCCCTCCGATTATTACTGTATTCATTTTCAAGTCATTTTACTGTACAGTTTTGGAGAACATTAAAGGCAAATTCACCCCAAGCATTTAAGAGCATTGTAGCACTTTTACATCATGTCCCATATTCAAATGCTTATAAAAATCTTTCTTTTATAGGCCTTCACATGATTCCTGTTCAGTCACTCTGACTATTACTGTATTCATTTTCAAGCCATTTTACTGTATAGTTTTGGGGAAAAAAATGAAGGCAAATTCACCCCAAGAATTTCTGCATTCTAGCACTTTTACATCATGTCCCTTATTCAAATGCTCACAAAAATCTTTCCTTTATAGATTTGCTCATTCTTTCAATTGATTCTTATTCACAGTCATACTGAAGTTCTAAGCGACCATGCATTAGAATTTTTTCCGTCTTGTTTTCTCGTTATCTCGACATAACAAAAGCGGTTTTTTTTTTTTTTTCGTTTTTACGATTTAATTTTTTCTGCATCATTGCATCATTGCATCAGACTGAAATAGCGCTGTGTCTGTCAGTCACTGACAACTTACACGTAAGTGTTCGACACTTGAGAAGAAGACTGGCCGGTCTGCAACTTTATTGTCGAAGACAATAGCGACCCTGAACGTGTAGTCAATTTCATTGCCAGTCAGTTTGATGGATCGTGTTATTTTAAATGCATTTTAATGTAATGGTTTCAATTGTAGACCAATCTGTCTACAATATGCTATCCAATAACTGCACTCAAACCCAGAGGATATGACTCATTTAAGATAATTAGATCAAAATGGTTATTGTTGAATAGTCGATTCAAATTAAAATACGAACAGAAGGAAATAAAAGAGAAATGACAAAAAATAGTTTGATTGTTTTATTATTATTTCATTCAGTTTGAAAAAATGGACAAACGAAAATTAAGCTAGATTTGTGAAAGAGCGCTTTATCATTTGTGCGTGGGCGGCCCTGTAAATCCAGTTTTTTTGGATTCTGTTTTTACTGTCTGTCCCATCGTGCAGAATAAGAGTTCATCCGATGTACCCCTTTGCAAATTAGTTACAATTAAGTTTCTTAATGTTTGGCTGTTGCATAGGCTATTTCTTGCAAATATGTCATAAACGCAACACTGCACTTCTCGGGTCGTCAGCGCCGGCATGATCCCTTACATTGAGATAACAGAGGAAAGAAATATAAATGTCTGCTTTATTTTGTGTACTTCCACAATAACAACAACACGTTGCAGATTGCTTTTTCAAAATAACTAGGAATCAAAAACAAAATTTGTGTTTATTTAATTCGTATAAATCCAACAAGAGGTAGTGTAGCTACAGTCTTTCCCATCTGAGCTCATTATCTGTACTATTGTGCTCACTCCCAATTCCTAAAGCCTGGAATTCCGTCACGATGGCACGCGCGGTTATATAATCAGAGTAAAATATTAAGGCCGCCAACATATGTGAGACGAATATTAAAGCAATAAGCTCATTTGTTTTTACCCACAAACAAAAATCTAGCTTAATTTTCATTTTTACGTTTCTCAAATAAAACGAAATAATAATAATAATAATAATAATAATAATAATAATAATAATAATAAAATAATAAAATATTATTATTATTATTATTACAAAATCGATTGATTTATTTCTTCTGCTATTTTCATTTCCTTTTAAATCACAGTTCAGTCCCTCAAATAAATAAATATTCCAAGCCCAGAGTCGATTATTCAAAAAAAACTGTTTTGATCTGATCATCTTAAACGAGTCACCCAGTCATATCCTCCGGGTTATTTGATAGCAGTATATTGTGGACAGATTAGAGATGAATCCTAATAAACATACCGCTACAATTAAATCATTTTATTATATATATATATATATATATATATATATATATATATATATATATATATATATATATATATATATAGGGTTATATAATGATTTTACTGTGTATTCACACACACACACATACACACACAGCTATGTAACCATATAGCCTATCTAGCCTATAACAGGAAAACTTATCGATTTTATGACATAATATATCGTTATTACTACATAATTGAGTGGAAAAAACGTCTGTAACAACAATGCACCACGGTGGGATTCAGCACTAATACTTATAATTCATATAAAATTTTATAAATAAAACTACTGGAAAACTATTTATGATATAAAATTCATATTTGCTGCAGGCAATTAGTAACTTTATGATTGAGATTTCAGCCGCCAGCCTTTGCAAGGGGCAAGATTTTCTCGCCACACTGTTAGACATCTCTGTAATTTCTACAGTTATTAACTGTATATCACCCAGTATAATACTGCAAATTCCCTTTGCAGTAAATAACTGTAATAACCATTGCATTATGGGAATTTTCTGTGACGTCAGACCCCAAATACAGAGACTTACTGTATTTTTTTTAAATTGCTGTATACTACTGTATTTGCTGTAACGTTCTCATTGGCGGCGTTCTATTGAGGTCGTTTCATTTTCCTCATTTATTATATTTGGATTGACAAGATTTGCCCTACACCGTGTCTACAACACCACAACAGCTTGGGACGACTAACACTGGATGTGTTGCATCGCTTGTAATGACTGGAAAATGAGTTTTGCTTTATGTCAGACACATCGCGAGCGCTTGAAGTACATCTGTAAGTCAGAAATATACCGGGGCATTACTTTACTGTAAGCATTCACTGTATATTGTATATGTAATGGGTTCTATATTGTTTTCTTTTGTCGAGTCGCGCTGCGCCGCGCCGCTCGTGTCCGAGGAAGACGCTGAAGCAGCGGGCACCGTCGCGGCGTTTGCCCGGGGATGAAGAGTTCCGGAGAACATCCGCGCTGTGTGTCGATGCAATTTACGAGAGATTAAGACCAGCAAGTAAGGTAAAAATAAATGTACGTTTGTCTGAGTGTTTGTCAGATTTTTGCACACCAGTTCAACCTAGTAATATTTACCCATCAACATGGCGGTTACAAACTTTACTATAGTAAACTGCGCTGTCGTTTCAAACGGTTTTTGTCAGCTTATTAAATTAAGTTACTGAATTAAAATAATTTTCAACGAGCAACGCGTATCTTGTTAGCTATGTTAGACAAGTTATATGGCTAACTGTTAGCTGCTTTTCTAGTTTTAGAATTAGTTTGTTATAATTATTTGGAATTTAAGATTTACTGCATTTTGTTGTGTTTGTGTTTTAAAGGCAACTGCAATGAAGCATAAAGAAAGACGAGCATGCCAACCACTGATAGTTCATGGTAAGAGAACAACTATGATTTTGAGACCTTTGTGTATTCTGTGTGGGGTTTTCCTTATAAAAGTGTGCCATTTCTTCTACTTGTTTTTCAGAGAAGACATTTCTGTCATTAACAAAGTGGATGGTGAGCAAAGGTGGTGGCCACGTTTTGGAGCAGCACCTGGGTTTTGCAGATGGCTGTGTATTCTTCGGCTGCATGTCTTTTTCTCCATTATGTTTCTGTTGCCTGTAGATTCTTTGTGAGGATACAACATAATGCACTGCAAAACGTCCTAAGACAGGGGAAATGGTGAAGATGCACTGTTCCAGCAGTTTAAGACTGTATTTTTAAGTGTTATACATGCATTGTTTTAAATAAAGTATTGATATTTTGTAATTATTGTGTCTGTTTTAATTGAATGTCAGTAGTACCTATGTAGAGTAAAAATAAATTACATTTTAATGAATTTAATATAAAATTATAAAATCTACTGAAATCTATATTAAAATGAATGAATTACAGTAGTATACTGTTAAATTTGACCTTTTTAATAGTATTTGGCTGTAAAACAGCTACAGTTTGCAACTGTAAATGAAATACGGGTTGCTACTGTAAATTCTAATTACAGTAACTTACTGGCAACAGTGTTGCCAGTAAGTTACTGTAAAAACCCTTTGAAATGTCTAACAGTGCATAGTCGTGAGAAAACAGGTTTTTAGTTGAGGTCAGGAGAAAAAAATAAATCTTGATATGACAAAACAACTGTTATGTTGAGATCGCGAGAAAATTAAGACATGATCACCAGAAAAAAAAAAAAAAAAGTCGTGATAACGACAAAACAACTTTTGTTATGTCAAGATCACAAGAAAAGTAACTCATGATCACGAGAAAACAAGAAAGAAAGAAAGAAAGAAAGAAAGAAAGAAAAAAAACAATAATGCATGGCCTTAGAACTTCCGTACTGTCACACTGACTATTACTGTATTTATTATCCTTGTCATTTTACTGTACTGTTTTGGAGAAAATTAAAGGCAAATTCACTCCAAGTGTAAAAGTGTAAAATTACAATATTAGAATTATTTCTGAATGATCATTTGACTGGACTAATGATGCTAAAACAATCAGCTTTGATACAGAAATAAATTATATATATATATAATGTATTCAGAATCATTAAAATCAATGTTCAAAAAATGTAATTGTATTACATTCTGATGGAAAATAACAATAAGTAATTATTCTGATGTCGCTTTATGGTTTTGTAAGGGTTAAATTACATTTTGTGCAGTAATATTCGTGAACAGCAATCTATTAAAATATCAGCTAAAGCATAAAGAAAATGTCGGTCTGACAGCGTCTTTACATCCATTTTGACCGCTTCCAGCACCCAGACCATAAGTACACGATTAGAAATCAACAGCATAAAACAGAAGCCAAAATACAGGAAAACCTGCAGAAACACATTTGTTTTCAATAACCCCCTTTTGAAAAACTTACCTACAGTCTAGGAAGAGAATTTATTAGAAACGCTCATTTTTCTGTCCTTTAGGCCTGTAGCTTGTCAGCAATTTCTTCTCAAATCTCTCAATAGTACAGACGGATCGGATTAAATATGCAAAAATAATGTCCGCTAGTGTTAAAATGAGTAGGGTCTGTGCTAAAGTTGTATTTATTAAAATGTTTTCTAGGACATAAATCCAATCAAATTACTGCCACCTGCTGTACTGGAGTGTGGATATTCTACCTAATACATTTAAACACTGTTTTATTATTTTCCCTGTTCCCCCGGCTGAGGGTTGCCATATAATAGTGAATCTTCCCACATTAAAGACAGTGTTCTGCATTAAAAAGAAGAAGAAGAAAAAGAAAAAGAAAATAATACTTATATAGTACTTATAAAGCACATACTAATGACATTTTTCTGCATGGCCATATTCTACATCCCTTAACCAGTGGTGTACGGGACACCCCCGCGGGCCCCGTCGCAGAACATTCTAACAGACAGTGTTCCGAGACACTGCAAAAGATGCGAGCCGTGAGCGCAAAGGTGGTGCATTGGAGCGGGCTTAATGTTTTAAAAATAACCAGGGAAAATAAAATTGTCTCACATTTCACTTGTCATAAACACTATAGGCCTACGCCTAAGACAACCGCACCGTAATCAAAGTGGATATTTTTACACTTAGAGTGGCTTATGGTTCCCCAAACATGACAGGAGAAAAAAAAAAATTAAGCGTGCACACAATTCGCTCCTTCCTTTTACTAACTCGCTGGTTGATTTGATTCAACTAAATCCAGGTCAAGATTTGGTAATGTCGTGTGCACGTATGTCGTATTATATTCGAGGGAACGAATATAATAATAATAATAATAATAATAATAATAATAATAATAATAAAAGTACAGAGGTTTCTTTAGGCTACTCAAAAAGAAAAAAAAAACATACACAAACGGAGTCTTGATCTGGTTAACCTATTTTGCGCTTATATATAGCCCATTACAGCATCTTTTCTAGATTTTAACTAAAATTTTAAACGAAAGAAGACATTTTCAACGCTATAAAATACAATTGCGTTTTGAGAGGGAAAAAAATACGTCGCATGACTCGCATCTAATAATCAGGCTATATATTCACAAATAATGTAGGCTAAAATACCAGTAGCCTAAATCAAAATGTTTACAAACATTATAAACACAACTAGGCTATTTTGTTCCTTTCTCTCCACAACATTATCCTTCACAAAGACTAACAGCACAGTGAGGCGCTGGTGACATGGACTATTTAAATTGTAACTTTTATGATGTTTCTTTAAATTTTTGTAAGTTTCTTTAAATAATTGTATTTTGATAATGAACAGGCTGCGATGTCAAGGTAGCAAAAATATTGTGTGAGCGCTGAGGCGCCGGAGCGATCACTACATTGTTTTTTTTCCCAACTGTTGTAATTTAGTCAGGCTGGTTTGTGTCACCTTCCTGGAAAAATATTGAAGTCAATGATTGACTAAAGTCATTGGATTTCAGTTGTTTTAAACATTGATGATGTTCTGTTTATCTTATTTAATGTGTATGGCTACAACAGTCCTCTTAACAACAAATTACTATCTGAAATCTCTAATCTTTTGTTTGAATTGAAACTTTTGTATCCAACTGATAAGGTTATTATAGATTTCAATATGGTTATGTATAAGGCATTAGATCGTTACCCACCTAAATTTAGCAATTTGCACCCGAACCTTCATTTTCTAAACTTCTGTTTAGATAATGTGATAGATATTTGGAGGGCTGGGAATCCAAATCTAAGACAATTCTCTTGGTTCAAAACAAATGGGACCTCCAAATCTAGGATTGATTATTGGTTAACTTCCTCTAGTTTGACTGAATTTATCAAAGACTGCTGTATCTCCTTATCTTTCGGCTCGAATAAAAGAGAATCGCGAAACAAGGGTTAATGGAAACTTAATTCTGACTTATTAAAGCATGAAAAATTTTGTTCACAAATTAGATCAATGATAAATAAGAGCAAAGTTAGATAAAGACCATCTTTTTATCACAAGTAAATGGGAGTACCTAAAACACAAGATTCGTGAATTTTCTATATATTTCAGCAAAAATTTAAGTAAAGCTAAAGCACATTTGGAGGAAGAATTAACTAGAGAGCTAAATAACTTAATAGAAGTGAAATTGATGATGAAACTAAATAAAAAAATTATCTTTACAGTCCAAAATTGATAATGTGTATATTCAAAAAGCCAAAGGAGCTTATGTGAGATCCAGAGCAAGATGGATAGAGAAAGGTGAAAAAAGTAATAGTTAGGCGACAGGAAAAAAATACTATAAATTCTTTTTATGTTAATGGAAGCATAAATAATTGCCCAAAAATAATCTCTTCAGAGGTCTTTACATTTTATAGCACTTTATATAGCTCAGCTTTTTCTGCAATAGATTGTAATTTTTTTTTTTTTTTTTTTTTTTTTTTTTGACAAAATACATACTGATATACCACAGATTGACGACAATTTTAGAGATTTGTGTGAGGCAGACATTAAAAAATTGAGGAACTTGATAAAGCCATAGATAAATTATCCTCAGGAAAATCTCACATATTTGCCAACAGACAAAAGGAAGGATTAGACCAAATAATAAGTGAATCACAATCTGGATTTATGAAAGGCAGATCGATACATAATAATATTAGGCTAGTTATTTTAGATTACCACAAATGGATGAAGGATTGGTTACATTTTGTTTTTTGGATTTTAGAAAAGCGTTTGACACAATTGAGCACAATTTCATATTTTATTCTCTTAGTAAGTATGGTTTTGGTAACAAATTTATATATTTAATATAAAATGTTATATAAAGACATTAATAGTTCTATATCACTGTCGCATGGGACATCTCAGAGATTTAATATTTTGCGAGGAATTAGGCAAGGCTGTGCCATTTTCCCTTTCTTATTCATTTTGGCTGTGGATATGCTCGCTATTTTGATTAATAATGACAATAGTTTCGATAAACTCAATGTGTTTGAAAGACAAATTTCTATTAGTCAGTTGGTAAATGATACAACTATTTTTTTAAAGGATAAATATCAAATTGATAGAGCCATTAAATTAGTTCATCTCTTCTCCAATGCATCTGGTTTATACTTAAAATAAACAAATGTGAATTAATTGCAATTCATGACAGCGAATTAGACTTTTTATGCAATATCCAGTTAAAACCTCTGATACTATTACTAAAGATAATAATCATAAAATACAGAAAAATTTTGTAAACAAATTTCTAAAATCAATTCTCAATAGTTGGTTACAAAGAGATGTCTCGATTTTTGGAAGAATTTTGTTAACCAAAAATGGAATTTCTCTCTAGATTTGTTTACCCAGCCTCGTCATTAGCAATTCCTTTTCATTTAATAAAAGAATATAACAGCACAATCTTTAATTTTGTTTGGTAAAATAGGCATCACTATATAAACAAAAATGATTTTGTTCGCAGTTTTGAAGGAGGTGGTCTGAATGTTATTGACTTGGAAATATTGAATAATGTTTTAAAAACTCAATGGCTAAGATCGTTTCTTTACAACACAAACAGTATGTGGTTTACAATATCTTCTTTAGTGTTTGGGAAAGTAGGTGGTCTCGAATTTTTAATCAAAAAATTTCCCCGCAGCAAAGTTCAAACCGCCCGCTCATCAACAGGTTTTGTTGGGTCTCGCAAACTAGCCTGGTCCCAATCCCAATGCAGCCCTCTAGTCGCAAGTTCTGTCGTTATCAACATAGTTCAACGATTTGGTGTTTCCCGAAACCATAGTTCAAACAAACATTTGCAAACAGCGTCACAAACTTACGTGGTTGGAACTACAGCTCTCGACCTGTGGTTAGAAGCATAGCTCCTTGTCAGTAAGACATATGGGCACAATAAATTATGCTATTGGGCACAATAAGCAAGCTAACATGCAGTACAATCTACATCTTTCAGTCGATTTAAATATAAATGCATTTTAATCTATGTATTTTTAAACTTCCTCTGCAAGCGACGTTTTTGCATAGCGCTCATGAGCAGAAATACCTACGGGAACCCCGGAGTATGATGTAAGAGGGAACCCAAGACGAATCAAACATCAAATCAAGCAAAGTGACACGGAACAAAAAATACTAAATTAGTCATCAGGTGCCATGTTTAGTATAGCTGCATTTTAGAGATCTCTAATAAGTTAAATAGTATAAATTACTCAGTGACGTCATTAACAACAGCCCTACATTGTTGAACTAATGTGGTTCAAATGACGGAGATGCGTCTTGTTCAGGAAACAGAGTGACTAGCTAGTTCGTTTCCACAACAACTCCATACTATGTATGGGAAACTCACCCCTGGTTGGTCATACAAACAAGATATCATTCATCACTGTAAAGCTTTGGCAAAATAAATAAATAAATAAATAAACAAATACAAATTATTATTATTAGTAGTAGTACTATTAACTCTAAAGCTTTTACAAAATAAAGAAAATGGCTTTCTGCCTTGTTTTCCTTTAGGTGAACTTTGGATTGTGTCACATTAGAATCCATTAGAATCGTTAGAAGACAGAATTGCGATTCATATATTAAGATTTTTTTTCGTACACCCCTAGTTTTGACAGCACGGCAACAGTTCTTCCTCTTCTCTAAAGCAGCGCAACATGGCCTTGCCATGTTTTTTTGCAGGTTCCCAATGCAGGTTTTATGTAAATTTCAGGGTTTGTGATGTCACCAACCCTGGAAATAGCTCGCTGTAGTGCCTGTAGTGCCTTGTCATAATTTTAAAAGACAATATCGTTTGCATTGAACATTCAAGTCAAGTCAAGTCAAGTCGAGCTTTACTGTCATTCTGCGACATGTGTGGACATATAGTAGAACAAGATGTCATGTCTCACAGGACCACGGTGCTACATACTAGTTAAGCATAATATAAACATACAACAGTACACGAATAAGAAAAGCAATTACAGACTTATACAACGGTTAACCATCTGACTATACATATACTATAAATACTATAACTATAATAAATAGTTGACTACACATACAAAACTGAGACAACAAAAACTTTACATAAGTACTGTACATGACGTTTTACAAAAGAGACATTTGTACATGAAATTGTGCAAAAGAGATATTTTGTGCATTAAATTGTGCAGAAGAGAGATTTTGAGGGAAGCAGCGCATAGTGCAATGCACAAATAAACATATATAATCAGATTGAGTCTTTGTAGCAGCAAGTGTTTATAGGAAGTGTCTAATGTGCATAAGTGTGTTACTACAAGTGGTTTGTATAGCCCACTCACCTGTGTGTAACACACTCAGAATTGCACTTTGAAAGATTGTCAACAGTTTTAATGAGTTGAGGGGGAGGAAGCTGAGGTTTTCATGGTTTCAGCAGGGGACAGGGAGATTGGAGTTAAGGACTCTCAAGCCTGGGGGAAGAAGCTGTTGAGAAATCTGACAGAGCGAGCTTTGATACTCCGGTACCTTCTACCTGATGGCAGGAGCTGGAAGAGATTGTGGGAGGGATGGGTGGGGTCCTTCACGATGCTGGAGGCCTTGCTAGAGCATTGTGCAAGGAAAATGTCCAGGTTGGAGGGGACAGGGGCACTTATGATCTTTGCAGCTGTGTTCACCGTTTGTTGTAGGGTCTTGCGGTCAGCAGCACTGCAGTTCCCGTACCAGACAGTGATGCAGCTGGTCAGCACACTCTCAATGGTTCCCCTGTAGAATGTGGTGAGAATGGGTGGAGGGAGACTTGCCCTTTTCAGCCAGCGGAGAAAGTGGAGGCACTGTTGGCCCTTCTTGTTGAGCAACGTGACGTTGGTGGTCCAGCTGAGATCCTCTGTAATGTGCACACCCAGGAATTTAGTACTGCTGACTCTCTCCACAGTCGAGCTGTCGATGGTCAGTGGTCAACAGGGTTTCTTCTGAAGTCCATCACAACCTCCTTTGTCTTACCCACATTGAGGGACAGATTGTTAGCACCACACCATTTAGCCAGCTGTGCCACTTCCTCTCTGTAGTGTGTTTCATCGTTGTTGCTGATGAGATCTACCATATTCGTGTCATCAGCGAACTTGATGATGTGGTTGGAGCTGAACTTGGCAGTGCAGTCATGGGTCAGCAGTGTGAAGAGCAGTGGGCTGAGAACACAGCCCTGTGGGGCACCTGTGCTCAGTGTGGTAGTGCTGGAGGTGTTGCGGCCGACACGGACTGACTGAGGTCTACCAGTTAAGAAGTCCAGGATCCAATTACAGAGAGAGGTGTTTAGGCCCAGCAGGTTTAGTTTGTGGATGAGCTGCTGAGGGATTATTGTGTTGAATGCTGAGCTGAAGTCAATGAACAGCATTCTAACATAAGAGTCTTTCTGTTCCAGGTGAGAGAGAGCTAGGTGGAGAGTGCTGGATAATGCATCGTCCGTGGAGCGGTTTGGACAGTATGCAAACTGGAATGGGTCCAGCGTGTTTGGGAGACTGGACTTGCCTGGCTTAGCGAGGTGTTGAAGATGTCTGTTAGGACATCCGTCAGCTGTGCAGCACAGTCTCTTAGTACATGGCTAGGTATGTATTTGGAGATGTGTTGAGTTTCTGTGCAGGAGTGTTCAAAACAGTGTGTATAAATATTTTTTGTTAATATATATGGTTATTTAAACGTCTAAACATAAAAATTATCTTGTTGAAAACAAAATGATTTATGATTTATGACAAGCAATGTCAAAGTCCATCTTCTGAGTCCATCATCTGACTGAAGGCCAGACAAAGGCTGGAAAGCAGATTTGAATATAGTAATTGATAATGTAATTTACATGATTTTCAACTCACACTAGTGTGATTGTATGGTCCAGGGACCAACCTAGAGCGATGATGACAAGTGTGACTGAATGTGTACATAATTCTGACACATTACAAATCAGTAAACGCTTAGTCATTCCAGCATATGGAGCACCGTACCTTTGAACTTGTTCATGAAGCGCTGCTTAAGGTATGGCTTTCAGTTCTTGATTTCATGTGGCACTCAGCATCACGTACAGGCTTAAGCCTGACAACTCTGGAATCCATTTCATCTAGCTGCAGAAATTAAGATATAGTACTTTAAAAACACAGAATGACACAGAACATTTACAAACACATACATCTGTAATATGCTGCACCACACATACAGTGGGTAAACACAGAATTGCTTCTTTCCAGGGTGTTTGATATCAATTCAGTTGAATTTTACAAGAAAGCCACAAAGTCCAAACACACTGACGACCTCAGGAAGTGGTGCGAGTACAGTTTGCTTCAGGTTTTTAGTGCAGTTCACTTAAAACACAAACTGGGAAAACAAAGCACTCTGTGTACACATTCATTTGACCTAAACAGCATCTGAAATCCTCTATTAATTCATGTACTGTAAAGTCAGCACAATTCATTTCATGATGGTTTTACATAAATATATATTCAGAGGTACCTCTGTACCTCTAATTATATATTTCACTTAAGAAAAATCAATAAAGATGTGTTAATTATGCAGAAGATCAAGAAGAAACGAGATTTTTTTTTGTTTTATATTCTGCTATTCAGACCTTAAACATTTAATTATCTTGATATGTTAGTGTAAATTTAACAGTCTCATCTACACTGTAACAGTCAATATAATATTTTTATACGGTTACATCATACTTGTCAGCGATCTGTGAAAATTTAATAGACGTCTAACCATAACCCAAGAATAGACTAGACATCAGTTAGACCACAATTAAACGACTACATGTATACATCTAATAGACAGTGAATACCTTATGATATTTAAAAGAAATAAATTATACAAATCAAGAGCATTTTATCACACTTAACATTAAAACATTGCGGATAAATGACAACGTAAAAAAAAAAAAAAAAAAAGATTAATCAATTTGTTGGTTTACTTATTTTAACAAATAAAACAACCAACAGTGAACTCAAAGGAAATGATTAATTATTGTTTTGTTTTTTTTTCTTTTATAAAATGTTTCCCAACTGCATTCCTCAAGTACAACTTGTCACGCTGTGCGTCGTCGTGGTGTGCGTGGGAATAAGCTGGAGGAGAGCGGAGATCCCAACAGGTGTAGTTTTATTAAGTAATCCAAAAGTGAACATAAAACAAACGCAGGGAAATGGCAGGAAACCAGACACAGCATAGACCATAAACTGAATGACAATATAATCACCGACAAGACCTTGTGAAACAAACAAACCTTAAATATACAAAAACAGGGGAGTGGTCACAAACAAGATAATGAGGGGAAGTACAAATATGGGCATGACTAAACCAAATGAACTAAACCTAAGGGGGGAAAACCTGGACTAAACCAAAAACACAAGAAACGCAAGGGAAAAACACTAGGAAAAACAAGACAAAACAGAACACAATCCTGACACAACTCAAGTACAAGTTGGTCATCACTGCATCTGCAAAATAAGAAAAAACAAATAGCATAAGAAAAGCTTTTTGAGAGAGAACTGAGAGAGAAAGGTCTGAATATGAGGGAATTTTTAAAACCCTAAAATAGAAAACAGATTGAGGTGGTTAACAATTGTGGACAAAGTTCACTGACATTTTAAAATGACCAGTAAAGGAATTATTTTCTACATTTCTGATTTGCGCTGTAACTTTTTAAGTATTAACACCATGTTTGATTAATGTGACACACTTTGAAGACTTTACCTTTCCAGCTTCCTTCTGGCACTGTCTTTGTGATTTCTTCATTCAATTCTGCACAATTTGACACCTGAATAACACATGCCAATGTCAGGCAGGCAGTATTATATGCGTCAGTGTAAAAGTGTCCAAAATTGTCTGTCACAACTAACTTCATAACAACACAGCGATGCTGCTGTAACTAAAATGTAACCCAGTACACACATTAACCTTAAATGTACATGGAATAATTATTCACCCCTACCGCTTTTATTACATTATGTCTTCTGATTGTACCGGTTAGGTTTTAATGCTGCATTGCACATCTGAGCTATTTGCACTATTTTAATACTGCTGCAAACTTTTTATAATTGAACATTTTATATTGCAATTTGGAATAATTTGTATTTTTGAGCTTTAGTATCAATTTGGAAGTTTCAAACTAAATCTTATTGTAACAAAGATACTGTATTCAATTAGCTCATGCTTTCTCTGTATGTAACAAGCCATTGTTCAGTCATAAATTCAATATAATAGTTAAAATAAATGACTGAATTTGTCAAAGATGAGAGCTCTAGTGAGGAAATGTTGTTATGGAGAGTTTTTTTTTTTGTTTTGTTTGTTTGTTTTTTTACACCATTGCTGTCCGGATCTCCTCTTTTTTCAACAGCTTTTCCAGATGTAGAAACTCCTCCTCAATTTGTCCAATTCTTCTGAATGTGTGTTCACTGTATAAATTAATATAGATTAATCAAAGCTTTTGTTCTGTTGTTTGCTGTTTTAAAATCGCGTGAGTTTGTAAACACAAACAAATGAACTTTCACTCTATTATCTATTAAATTTTGCAATTAATCCTCTGATCACATGAATGCTGTACCGTGGGGCCTCGTCCATAGGGATCACTATCATCTATGATCTGCTCCCTTCACTAAAATGTCACGGCTCCTACACATGATAACAAATACAGTATAAATAAACAATGAACACATATACTTACCAAGACCAAGCAGGAAAGTCCTTTATCGTTTATTGTTTGCCCGTTGATTTCCCACAGGTAAACTTCTCTTGTGTAAAAACAAAATTCAAAACGGCTGAATTATCGCGGGATCTTGCAACAGTGATCTCTACTAACTTTCAAGTCTCGCTTTGCCAGTAGTCCTGTCTCAGTAGGGCTACAATTGTTATTGCATATTTATTTATAAATTGAAAGAGAGTCAAATTATATTGTATAATGTGTATGAATGTTACATTTAACAGCCTGTGGGATGCATGACATCATATTATTAAATGCAATTAAACTTTTAAAACATTTAAATTAGCATTATTTTGGCATAATTAATAATGCTATATTTAATAATGCTATAAGATAATGAAATAAAATATAAAATAATGCTAATTTAAATGTTTTAAAAGTTTATACTTCGAACCATGTGATATTTCAGTTGTTCTTTTTTAATAAATCTGCAAAAATGTCAACAATTCTGTGTTTTTCTGTCAATATATGGTGCTGTGTGTACATAAATGAGGAAAAAAAATGAACTTAAATGATTTTAGCAAATGGCTGCAATATAACAAAGGGGAAAATTTAAGGGGGTCTCAATACTTAACGTACCCACTGTATATGTATATCTATCTATCTATCTATCTATATATATACATATACACATACATACACACACACACAGTAGATATAATACATATAATATATACTAAATATATATATGCTAGCTTTTTTTCAAAGTTTGTTAGCAATTTAATTTATTTACTTTATTTTTCTTTTAACCTCTTCAATTTGTCATTCCTAAATTAATTTCATCTTTATTTCCAATTTTCCTTCAGATTTTGCTGTTTAATATTTTTTTCAGCTTTATTTGAGCACAAAATGTTTTTAGTTAGTTAACAATGCTTTTGCGTTTTCTGATTGCAAAAGACAGTCCGTGGAAACGTGTCAAAATGTGTTAACCGAGACAAAAACACCACTGAATCATCATCACTGTCATCAAACTCGTCAGAATATTTCGTGAAACAGATGAATCAAACGTCAGGACTCATCACTGATGGAGAGTTTGTCTGGCACAGATGAGGTG
>NW_026127446.1:0-22749 GCF_022985175.1 Labeo rohita
GTTATAATCAAAGATCTAGCGTCGCCCTGCCCAGTGTCTGAAGAGGAACAGGCATTACAATCAGTTACGCAGATTCATAGCTTTTGACGTACGGCAGACTTTTATGCTAATCACCAGAAACAGTCAAACAAGTTCAACAACTCACCGACAGATGTCGTTCACCCAAAAATTGTTCGTATAGGATGCAGACCAGATAAGCGTTACCAGTATTTCTTCCTTGGTAGTGTCTTACAGTCTACTTTTAACGAGTTAAATAACGTTAATCACTCAGCTTCTTCTCTCGCTGACCGTTACTGTTCAAATATGCGCGCTACAGTTGCACGCGCACTACATTCGGATTTCTTAAAGGGGAAGCGTCAGGACAATACCCTATATAGATGTTTGTGTTTCTGTGGATTCTTAGTCACATATAATACACTTAAACTTATTCGTACATTATAAAATATCATATTTATTATCTTCGTCTTACTGTAATATTATGGATTTCAGTGTTTATATTTGTGTTTTCATATATGCAGCATTTTTATTGTGTACAAGTACACACACACACACACACACACACACACACACAATTAAAAAGTAATTGAATAACAGAATCAAATAAGATAATACAGGGCAAAGTGAAATTCCATTTAAAAATCACAAATTCCAATAAGATTCCATGAATCAATAAAAAGTCAGGAGAAATTAAAATCCCATTAAAAAATAAAAATACAAAATCCCACAGGACAAAGTAAAATTCAATTAAAATAAATCAGAATGTGTAATAAGATTCTAAATTATTATTGGACAAAGTGAAATTCCATTAAAATAAATCTGAATGTCAAATAGGATTTTAGGATCAAATAAAATCTTACAGGACAAAGTGAAATTCCATTAAAATAAATCAGAATGTCCAATAAGATTCTAAAATCCTATAGGACAAAGTGAAATTCCATTAAAATAAATCAGAACATCCAATAAGATTCTAAAATCCAATAGGACAAAGTAAAAATTCCATTAAAATAAATCAGATTGTCCAATAGGATTTTAAGAATCCAGTAAGATCCTAAAGGATAAACTAAAATTCCAATAGGATTTTTTGACAAGGGTTGAAAGTCTGAGGAAACACTTTACAATACAGATGCACAAATATGTATTAATTCATTCTTAACTGATGCACAGCTAATCATGAGTTAATATAACTCATGAAGAACTAAACTATTTATTAATAATTACTGCATCAGCAACAAATGAACATTCTATCCACAAGTTTCCTACGTCCCATGAGGCCTTGCGTCAAAAATGGGAGCGTCTTCCGGTTCGTAGTAAACAAGCAGGACGTGACACTCATTCATTCAACAGTTGACAGTAGTGATGGGCAAATAAAGCCTCTTGAAGCACTTACATTTTCCGCTGACTGTTTCGGGAAAAGATTCAAAGCTTCGAGTGTGTCGAAAACAGCGCGATCTGGTGGTTAGTAAAAAATAAAGCAGCCAAAAGCCTGTGAAAGAAACACCGGAGGAGGAAACATTCACCACACATTCCACAGATCGACTCATGTAACGTGAACAAATCTACAGTAGGCGTGTTTCCATTAGATTGTGCAAAACTTCGGCGATATTTTATAAATGTCGATAAAAAAGTATTGCGAAATGACAAGATTTCCATTAACCAATGATGTGCGACTAAAACGAAATTCCTCTTGCGATAAGTCATGGCAACGAATTTTGGTGGGATTTGGACAGATTTTGGCTTTATTTAATCTACAGAGGCGTTTATGTGTATCTTTATAGAAGCAGCGCGGAGAGTCGCTTCAGAAACGTGTGAGATGCTGCTGGTATAAACATAACATCAGCTCCGGTGACTGTCAGAGCCGTTACGCGTGGCAGATGCTTGCAGTGTACATAGTAAGCATTAATATCAGGGAAAGCCCCTTATAATTGAGAGCAGCTACCTATGAAGTGTTTCTTGGAGTTTATAGTACATTGAAGAATGATGTTTACATATGCCATGTGACCTGTAAATGCGAAAAAAGCCGTTTCCATTGCAGTTTTGCGAAATATTCCTTTTTCGAATTGCCTGAAAAAACACTATGGAAGTTTTTTTCCTAACAACTTTAAAATGAAAAACTTCAAATACCTTAAAAGATCAAATAATAAATCAAACTCTCTAAACAACTGCTTAAATGATAAATCAAATGCTCAAATTATCAAATAATAAATCAAACTCTCAAAATGGCTTCTCAAATGAGAAATCAAATGCTCAAATGTGATTTAATTTCCTCATTCGGGGGAAACATTAACTATATCAAAAATCAAATTAAAAATAATTTGTATTTGATTCACTTTTCACGATCAATCCAGTATAAACCTGTCATAATTAAATTTATATTTCAGTGCTCTAATGATAAATCAAATGATCAAATGATAAATCAAATGTTTAAATCAACATCGCAAATTATAAATCAAATGCTCAAACGGAAACCGAGAGAGGGTGCTCGCTACAGAGCCAGATGGGAGGAGCTGGAGCTCCAGCTCCCCCTCGCTGGAGGTAATGGGTGGAGATAGACACCTAACCACACCCTAACCCTACCCCTTACCCTATCCTAACCCTAACTCCACCCATTAGTTCACACAGAGGTGGAGCTGGACCTCCAGAGAGGGGGAGCTGGAGGCCATTTGGTGAGCAGTACTTGGAAACCGAGAATGCCCATGCAAATGAGGAGTGGCAATCAACTAGCGTGGGTGGAGCTTAAACAGTGGAAGATGGCGACAATTACTAGCAGCACTATGGCTTTTCAAAGCGTAATTTCAGATTTGCATGCCCTATGCCAAGATGTGTCCCTGGGAAGGGTTAGTGAAAATGTTGTGGAGTCAACAGTGGAACATCTCCTTGAGAGAATGAGGGAAATATCGGCCCTTACAGACAGCGAGGTCAACCTGAACGAGCTACTGAGGCAACTGCAGGTACAAAGAGTCAGAAGAATTCGTTCATTTTGAACGAATCTTTAATGTGACTCGGGGAGTGATTCGTTCAGTCGTGCATGTGCAACATCCTATTAGGTTCTGTATTGGAATTAGTTCACCTGTTTCGAGTCCTCAGGTTTTTCCCGAGGACTGGAGAGATGAACTAATCAATTCTTTTTCCGGCTCACACTGCATTGGTTAAGTTTATGGGCTGTCACGTGATGAACGAACGACTTAAACCCAAAAACTTGTCAGATAAGAGGTGAGATGAGCTAATCATAGACTACAGACCCAGGTAAACAATGAATTAATCTTTTCTGTTTCTTATAGCATTATAGTTTTGTCTTGTTTGTAGTGTGATCAATGTTTGTGTAAGCCAGGGGTGCCCAACCCTGTTCCTGGAGATCGACTTTCCTGCAGAGTTTAATTCCAACCCTAATCAAACACACCTGTCTGTAATTATCAAGTGCTCCTTGAGATCCTAATTAGCTGGTTCAGGTGTATTTGGTCAGGGTTGGAACTGAACTCTGCAGGAAAGTCGATCTCCAGGACCAGGGTTGAGCACCCCTGGTGTAAGCAGTAGATGTGTTAGGGAAGTAACACGTAACATTTTAATTATATTTTGCTAAAATTAACGAAATGACTCAAAAACAGATTCGTTAATTTTGCTGAACGAGACTTAAAGCTCTAACTCTGTAAAATGATTCAAACTTCCCATCACTACTGTTTGCCTTATTTTTTAACGCGTAAGTAAAACGATTTCTGTGATGTGTTAGACGTCTGGTTCATTAGAGAACTGGAGAAGAATAACAATGTGCAGTAAACCGTTTACACTAAAAACTAAGTAACTTCATAACTAAGATATATTAAAATAATATAGTAAGACACACCAGTTTGCAATATAAAGCAGCAAAACGAGCTGTTGTGTGCAGTTAAAAATACAACCCATTCTCACTCCCAAGGCGTCAAACACTGCAGAACAGTCAAGCGCCTTTAGCGTCACTATGAAGACGTCATCAGCACCCCTCGGCATCACTATATCGACAAACTGGGACTTACATTGATTTCAATGGAAAACTTTTGGCGTCAGAACTAGGGGTCGACCGATATGTGTTTTTCAGGGCCGATGCCGATACCGATTATTACAGATCAAATGCACCGATAAACGATATTTTGAACCAATATGTGTCTAGTGTAAAAATGAAATTTGTCATAATTAATAATAACAAGAGCTCTGACAAGAACTTTCTTTGAATGCTTTCAAACATATCTTTAATTCTGAGAACTGTTAATAATAACAATATTAAATAAACATCAATATTAATAATAACAATAATGACATAAAAAAGTGCAGGGAGCCCCCAGCAGCATTCTGTAAACAATTGTAAAACTTAAATAAGTAAACAGCAAGTAGCAACAAATAACAAAAAATAAATGTAATAGCTCCCTGAAGTTTTATAAGCTAATAAAGAATTAGTAGTCCCAATCTAGCAGCACCAGGTTGTGGTGCAGGAAGCAGAGCTGCTCGGCATGCTCTCCCGTGAGCTTGCTTCTTTTCTTGTCATAAATTGCAGACACTTCACTGAAGACACGCTCACTAGGGACTGATGAGGGTGGTGAGCAAAGAAATTTTCTTGCTGCTTTGGCTAGTTGCTTGAAGCGGCCTTCATTCCAAATTACACCAGAGTTACCGACCGCTACCGCGTTTTGTTTGTAAATTTATTCCCGCGTCGCAAAAAATCTGGTTGAGTCCCGCGGGAATGCAGACCTCTAGTATACGGTCCTACTTTTGATTAATTCATCCAAACTTTGATGACTCATCCAAACTTTGAAAAATTCTTAACAGTTAACAGTATACAGTACATTCCATTTATATGACTGGATTCCGCGATTCCGTCCGTGTTTTCCGCATCCGGGAAATCAAGATAACATTGAGGTGTTTTTGCAACTTCACCGTAAAGGATTGTGAATTACTAAAACACAATCAACTTCTGCTGCTGACTTACCTTTGAGAGACAAGTGATTACTGCCGCACGCTGCACGCAGCTCCAGCAAGCGCGTTCTGTCTGTGTCTTCACTTCCTTCAGCCTTGGAGTTGATTGGTCGGACTCGCGACTTCCAACAAATCTGATGCGCGGTGGGCGGAGACTGCTCTAGGGCACAGAGTGGTGAGCTCTGACAGGCTGCGTCGGAGCCAAAGAGCGCATTTCAAAAATAAATTATTTTTATCGGCAAATCGGTTTTGAAAATAACCGATTCCGATAATCGTGAAAATGCTTAATATCGGCGCCAATAATCGGTAGGGCCGATAATCGGTCGACCTCTAGTCAGAACACAGACGCAAAGGACATGAGATGGTGATCGCTATGAAATCACGTTCAGGAAGTCTCATTCAGCACACATTGCCAGATTTGCCATCAGTTTAAGTGTGCCACAGGTTGGGTGAGTAGTCGTAAAATATGCTGTCTTAATGTTTGTTTTAAAACGTATCCTGTCTTCTTTATTAACCAGATTACCGCCGTATGTTTATTCGCTTAATTATATCTGTCATCCGAGGCCGTCTTTGCGTTTCATTGCGTTTAACTAAACGAACACACCTGAAAACTGGGGCAATTAAAGCTATCTGTCACGTGACGTGCCATAGACCTTTGATCGGTTTTATATTCATATCAGATTCAAAGATGTAAGTTGTATTTGTAGTAAAATCATGGTAACCACAACACTTACAACTACGGAGCCCCTTAAGGGACATGGTGGTGAAAAAAATCAGAGTGACCCACTGAGCAAAAGACGTCCAAACGACGTCATTTCAACGTCTTTGTCGGAATATAGACATGATCTGCACGTCGGGTGGACGTCTCATGTTTGTTGGGGAGTGAAAAAAAATTCAGGGTGGGAGGAAAAATATTTTTCAAATTTTTTTGCGTTCCCTCGCAAAACATTTGCGTTCTCTCGCAAAATATTTGCGTTCTCTCGCAAAACCGGTTGGGTTGGGACAAACACTTCCTGTTTACTCAGCTCAGTATGTTCACAACGGAGCGGTTCATATAAGTTTTATACTGAACTTGAACTCAAGTGGCCTATTATAGAAATACAGTCATTTAATTGCTTATAGTTTAAGGCACGATTTGGGAAAATCCTAAAACGCTTAATGTGGATTAATGTACTAAAACAATGACAGCGGAGGCCCAATTCGGTATTAATAAATGCTATTCATACTAATAACAAATTTTATTATTAATACCCTTAGCATTACTCTCAATAAAGCAGTCATGAATGCAACTTGCTAATGTCTTTTCTCCCCACAGAAAACCTTTAGGATACAGAAAACGCTTAATGGACGAATTAAGGCGGTATTTGTAGTTACAGTGGTTCAAGTATAGTAACCATGGTTAATTTGTTTGCTGCTTGTTTAAAAAAATAAATAAATAAGTTTTTGAAAGGAAAAATAAAACAAACAAGTCACGTAGCCTATTAGTCCCATTTTATTCAGAAATAATACTACCAGCAGGCCTACAGCGTGTTATAATACCAACATTATAAACACACATAGCCTAGGCTATTTTAGTTCGCCGCACTCCACAGCAAATCCTTTAAATTTAACCGTATTCAGAACAGACCAAAAACTAAAACCAAAAAACTATAACTTATTCATTTTTAACGAATAAATATAATATAATGCAGACAGTATATAATAATAGGTATAAGCTTACAGCTATAAATAAACTAAAATAAATAATTTAAAGCGAAACTGAAAGTATGGGCTCACGTATCGCTCTCCTTCAGCACAAATCCAAATGTTTCCATATTCGCAATGTATTTGCAGCTAAACCATTAAATTAACCGGGCTTTGTACGTTCCAATATCGACATGAAAAAATCATAGTGAACAAAAATGTGCCGCAGTGGATTGGACCGGTGCTCACGCTGTACGACACAGACTAATACAGACTATTTAAACTGACTAGTGTAACTTTGTATCTGTTTGGGTGATTCTGTGTATTATATTAATAATGAACAGGCTGCGAGGCGCCGGCGCGATCAAATAGCTGATATATAAAAACTGTAAAAAAAAAAAAAAAAAAAAAATTATATATATATATATATATATATATATACATATATAAAATATAAAAACGGTCTTCCATACAGAAAAATATCCTGTGCGAGTTATTGTTTTTCATGTTTAAAATAGGAGAATGCAATATCCAAACGACTGCAAATGCAACATTTATTTTATATAGCAGTTCAACAAAAAGGGTAATATTAAGTGACATTTTAAATGTAGCCTACATTTTAAACACATGATGTTTGTTATATTTAACGAAATAATAATAGTTCCAACGAAATCCGCAACAGAACTGGCGTGTCTCCAAGAAACAGCGGTGTTTCGTTTCTGAATTAATCTGCAGCTTTGAACCATTCGGAGAGTCCGTGATTAATCACCCATTCATAACTACAACCATTTGCTTAGTTATTGAATGAATGAATGAATGAATGAATGAATGAATGAATGACACGACGCCTTGCTCATTAAGACAGTGACATGCCGCCACCTACTGGAACGTTTGAGAACCACTAGTTTAATGGATTACTTCATTAATTGCCTATTTTTAATAAAACATACAATGTTGGCTTTTTATATCATTGTCTTCTTATATTAAGCTAAGGTACATTGAATATATTTTTAATAATTCCATATTTGGTCTTTTTTGTATCAACGTCTTCATAAAGCCGCGTTTTCTTTATGGGAGGAAAAGGCTTAACATGCAATTTAGAGCTTTCTGTTCATATTCGGGGCTTACCTGCTTTCCTACATTTAAAATGTATAACAAACTGTATACCGAGTTCGGCCTTTTATACTCTATTATCCCGTTAAGTTTTCTTTCTGGGGGATACGCTTAACGTGCAATTTAGCGGGTTACGTTTATATACTGAGCTATTCTGGTATATAAGGTGTGTACTGAATTTGGTCCTACAGTGTTGTACATTTTAGAATGTCCCAAAATCGTGCCTTGATGTATTTATATAATAGCCTACCTGAGTCCAAGTTCAGAATCAAACTCTATGAGTCGCTCAATTGCGAACGTGCAATGTAGGAACCACTACAAGCTGTAAAGTTAACAGATAGTGTTTGACCGAACTCAACTGGTTTTGCGAGAGAACGCAAAAGTTTTGCGAAAGAACGCAAAAAAATCGGAAAAATATTTTTCCTCCTACCCTGATTTTTTTTTTTTTTCACTCACTCTGATTTTTTTCACTACCATGTCCCTTAAGGGGCTCCGTATACAACAGCAACTGCAGTTGTGCTGTGATATTTTATGTTAAAACACAGTAAACATGACACTTACCATGGTTTTTTTTACAACAGTAACTGCAGTTGTACTGTGATATTTGAAGTTAAAACACCGTAAACAGGATACTTACCATGCTTTTACCGCAGTAACTGCAGTTTTACTTTGATATTTGAAGTTAAAACACAGTAAACATGACACTTATCATGTTTTTACCACATTTCCTGTAATTGTACTGTGATATTTGAAGTTAAAACACAGTAAACGGGTTACTTACCATGTTTTTACCTCAGTAACTGCAGTTTTACTGTGATATTTGAAGCTAAAACACAGTAAACATGACACTTACCATGTTTTTTAGCCCAGTAACTGCAGTTGTACTGTGATATTTGAAGTTAAAACAAAGTAAACATGACATTTACCATGTTTTACAACAGTAACTGCAGTTTCACTGTGAAAGTTTAAGTGTAAACAGTAAACATAACACTTACCATGTTTTTACTACAGTAACTGCTGTGAAATTTGAAGTTAAAACACAGTAAACAGGACACTTGCCATGTTTTTACCAAGATAACTGTGGCTGTACTGTGATATTTGAAGTTAAAACAGAGTAAACAGGACAATTAGCATGTTTTTGCCACAGTAACTGTAGTTTTGCTGTGGCAGTTTTGTTAAAAAAACACAATAACCACAACACTTATGCTTTTACTGCAGTATCTTTAGTTTCACTGTAATATGTATAGTAATAGCACAGTGATAACCAAACTTATTATGGTTTTACCACTGTAATGCTAGTTTTGATGTGCTTTTACGACAGATACCACAGTAATCACTTACTATTCCATATGCTTTTAATACCTTTTAATGTTAAAAAAAAAAAAAAAAAAAAAGGTATTTTATAACCTCTTGCAGTTCATTCATATCAGCTTATAACTTAGATATTTAGCTCACAGATCATTATTAACATTCTCTATATAATTCTATTTTCTTTACCCTTTTTTTTAGCTGAGAAGACCTAAAGGAAGCAGTCAGCCCAGTCTTGTTTGTGGAGAGGTCTTCATTTAGAAACAGAGAAGACAGAAAGCTGCAGAGGGAGACATTTGCAGTGGTAGGTCTGTGTTAGTTGTACCCTTTTATCAAACATTCCTGCTGTTATAATTTGCACAGAATATATATAACATATATAACATGTTGTTTCTTAATTTTTTGCCCTGTCCAAATACCCACACTTGCAATTTTTGCACTTGACCCCTTGACTACTTATATGACGTATTTCCTGTATTTGGCCCAAGTGTTGAAGTGAACATGAAAATCACAGGTGTGTGTAGACCTTTTCATTACCTGATGGGACACACTTATAGTGTGTTTACAGAAATGTATTTTTAGTTTCAATTTGCATTTTAAAATAAACTTCTAAATGTCTGTTTAGTAGTCCCTATAACAGATGTCAATTTAATTTATGGTGCTTCTAATTAAGTAATAAAAAGCAGTTGCAAATGATGTACAAAATAAATATACTTCTCTTTGCATAAAAGGTGCAACACTTTGTTTTACTACCAAATTATTTGTAATATCTAATTATTATAATTATTATTAATTTTTAATTACATTGGAAAGGTTTCCGTGACCTCCCGCAAGATCTCACGATTTATTCCAAAACATGATGCATGCTTCTCAAAAAGTCTTAAAACCTTAAAAAAGGTATGTGCACAGTACCTTAAGGGCCATAGTTGCTCACCCAACATCACGCAGAAAATAAGCTGAGCTGACTGTCCATTAAACAAATTCATCTGTGTTTTTTTTTTGTTTTATTTTGACCAGGTATGGGAACTGTCTGAAATGGGATGTCAGGAGTGAGAGATCCTCTGGTTGAGAAAAAGCTACACCACATCGGTGCTGGATATCAACCACAAACTGTTTACAGACATGACAGAAGAAGATCATGATGGGGAAATGGATGGAGAAGAGCAAGACACCAGTTTAGATGCAATGATAATAAATCATTGTTTTCTCAAAGTATCAAATGTCTTATACGTACCACATGATCTGTATCAAAGTTGACTGGAATGGATTGTGTGACTTTAAGACATTTCATCACTCATTTGTTTGGCTTCAGCTGTAGTGAACTGATTAATATATGATGTTAATATATATAATCCATTATTATTTTTCATAAATCTAATTTGTCTTGATGCTACTTCATCAACTTTATGCTGTATGCTTCAATAAAATGAATATGGTGAATATTGTGTGTTGAAGTCATGGTAAATACATAATTTTACTAGGTAGGCTCATATGTGTATATTTTATACTTGGAAAAACTACATATAATTAATTACCATGGTTGTTTTTACTTAAGACATAAACTTTTTGATCAGATTAATGATTAACACCAAAAAGTTATTATTGTATATATTTAGTGACAAATATGCACATTTTTGGTGAAATAAAGGGAATTACAAGATTAATCATTTTGCATTAAAAGACGATACCATGGGCTTTATTGCTACAAACACTTAATGGATAACTGAGAATGTACCAGGAATGATCAACATGCATCTTGTACTGCATTAAAACCAAGAGCATGCACAGTACTGATGCCCGGCCTGTGAGGAGCAAGATAAGGGGGTGAGGAAGACATTTTTTTCACTGATTTTTACTACTGCATGAATGTGTCCTTGTGTAATAGTAATAGTGAAATATCACAATGTGTATAAATTGACTTTGATTACTGCTTAACAGTGGAGAATAGATAATGGAAAGTTGTTGCAGGTTCATCCATTATATTTATTGGTGTTTACCTCAAAAATCCCATGTTCAAGTGCCTAGGGACATGAACTGCTCGCAGCGAGAGGAGTTTGCTCTGGGACCACACAAGAATCTGGTGCGCCAGCTTGTACAAGGGGCGTGATCTCAGACCTCCCTGGTCACATGGCTGTCTCTCAGGTCTGGGAGAAAGTGTTTCAGAGCTTGAAACACGGCCATCATTTCCAAACAGTTGATGGCGCCAACTGAGATGGTGATCGCTCCACAGACCCTGGGCAGGGCGACCACTCATGACCGCACCCCAGCCGGTGAGGGATGCATCTGTTGCTAGTGTGACACGGCAACAAGGAACTCCCAACAGCGGACCTTGACTTAGAAACCAAGGTTTCCTCCACATGTCTAAGGAACATAGTCACCGTCACGTGACCTTGATCATGCGAAGCGGGTTTCCCATCAGGGAAAACCCCTTGCTTTTGAGCCACCACTGCAGGGGCCTCATGTGCAGCAGGCCAAAAGGTATCCAGTTGACTGCTGCTGCCATCAGACCCAGCAGTTGTTGGAACTGCTTTACAGTGAGTGACCAGCCTTCTTTCACTTTCGCAACTGTGGCGCGAGGAACATCTAGTTCCGAGCAGGAGACAGAGGTGCCTGCATCGTGGTTGAATCCCACACCACGCCCAGGTAAGTTAATCTATGTAATGGAGATAGCACACTTTTCTCAACCACAGCTCTTTCATGTGAGCAAGAACAACATCTCGATGTTGAGCCGCCATCTGCTCTGACTGAGCTAAGATCAACCAATCGTCGATGTAGTTGCAGCGGCACCATAGCTGTATCCACACACTTCATAAAAGTGCAGGGTGAGAGTGCTGAGCCGAATGGAAGAACCCGATACTGGTATGCTTTGCCCCTGAAAGCAAGCTCAGGAACTTCCTGTGTTGAGGAAGGATGAGACATGGAAGTAGGCATCTTTTAGATCTATCGTCACAAACCAGTCCTCGGACCTGATTTGTGACACTACTTGCTTGACCATAGGCATTCCGAACTTCAACCTCATAACTGAGCGATTGAGTCTGCGTAGATCTAGGATAGGACGCAGCCCTCCATCCTTCTTTGGAACAGTGAAGTACCGGCTGTAGAGCCCAGACTCCCTGTGTTAAGGAGGGACCACCTCAATGGCCTCCATCCTCAGGAGGGTTTCTACTTCTTGCTCCATAACCAGAGCCTGCTCGGGGCCCACCAGAGTGGGAAAGACCCCGTCGAAAGGCAGGGCTGTCACGGCAAAAGGACCCAAATGCAAAGGCTGGTCAAAAACAAGGATTTTATTACTCTTCAAGAAAACAAAGGCAGAATGCGGTTCACTGGCCAAAAGGGGTTTTGCAATACTGGAGAAAAAACTTGAAGGATTGGCAGTCCCGGACAGCAGGGCGAGGGGAGACACACTGGCCTGTGCGGACCGGTCCGGAGAGCGGCGTCCAAAGGGGAGTAAGCAGCAGCGGCAGGCAACTGGATGACTGGACAGAATGCGGGTAAATAGGGTAACAAGGCACGACACGACTATGAAAAGACACGGCTTGAATAGACTTGAATGAGAGTGTGAACACACAGACGGAACAGTAACAGAGCACAATAATCTGGCGAAAAGCCCAGGAACGAGCAGAGAGAAATAGGCAGGGAAATCAGCGCAAAGAAGAAACAGGTGCGTGAACGCTGATTGCGATAGCGAGCAGCTGAGACTAGGCAAGACAAAGAAAAGAACAGATAACTAGAATCAAACCCGGCTCATGACAGGGCACCGAACTGAATAGAGAAGCCTTTTTCTACAGGACCCATGCAGACACATTTGGCAGTAGCTTCCTTGACTGAACTGCTAGCTCGGAGACCTGTAATGGCGGAACGGCAGGAGACTGCCGAACTAACTGTTCTAGAGACCCCCATAGGGATGATGAGCATCCCGGTCCGCGGGTGGCGAGACCTGGGATATGTGCTCGCCGGAGACCATTGTGCCCTGTAGCCCTGGCAGGGGTAGCAGACTGGCCTCCTGAGGGCACCGAGGAGAGACGGACACCGTGTAATGCAGTGCAACCCGCTCTTCCCTGGTAGGGGCTGCCCTCAGCGGTCCTGAGATGGCATCAGGACCGCTTGGTTGGAGGCTTCCACGACTGAAGCAAGACCCGCAGGTCGGGCCTAGCCTTGGAAGCCCCCGGCCTAGAGCTCTGATTTCTGGACCTCTCTGTACGAGGAGCTGGTACACGGCTGGGGCTGCTCATGCCCAGCAGCCTGCTTACGCGCCTCCTGGTACCTGCTGACGACAGAGTTGACTGCGTTGCCAAACAGGCTAGAAGGCGCAAGCTGGGCGTCCAGGAGGAAGACCCTGTCCTTCTCTTTCATATCAGACAGGGTCAACCAAAGATACCTCTCCGCTGCCACCATGGCTGCCTTAGACCGCCCAACAGCATGGGTGGTCTCTTTGGTGGCACGGAAAGCCAAATCAGCGGTCTTGCGGAGCTCTGACAAATCAACTTTCTCGCCCTCATCTAGCCCCTTCAGCAGGTCGGGTTTAGTATGCCTGGAGCACAGACATGGTGTGAAGAGGTGCTCCAGCCTGACCTGCTCAGTCTTTTCCTCAGCGGGCCAGTCGATGTTAAGCTTAGACACTGCACGAGTTACCACCTCCAACAGCTCCTCGTACTGCAGTAATTGAGGGAGTGGTTCTCAACCACGCTCTCCATATCGACCTCCTCAGAGGACGATAGGTGGAAGGAGGAGCCCATTTCATGGGGGGAAGTAGCCGCAGAGTGGGCTTCCGAATCCGTGGAACGGGCTGTGGATCTGCCGGGTGAGGAAGGAGATAGGGGGTCATCCGTCTCCATTCCCTCCAGCAGATCCAACTGCGAACCCCAAGAATGCAGCAATCACTCCGCCTCAGCGGCAGCGGGGCCAGCACCCTGGGGAACGCTGGTGAAGGTTCCCTCCTCAAAGAGAGACTTCTGGGAGCGGCAAAGGAAGGAGCTCACAATGTGGACAGCCGGCTCCCTCAAGAGCCGACACAGCGTGCTGTGTGTGTCCCCTCTAGTGATGTAGCGCTTGCAGGGAGGAACACACAGCCTGTAGCATGATCCGCTTTCGCCCCTCTCTTTATTGCTTTTGCTGTGAGATTTACCAGACATCACCCTCAAATAAAAGTTGTGCAAAAACTGGCACGAAAAGTTTTTGCATAAAAGACAGAAAGACAGAAGCTGACGCCGGCTCCGCTGCACATGCTTTTGTGCTTCCTGGTCACTTGCGTCACCTGCCTGTGACGTCTCGCCCTTTGATTGGCCAGATTACACGTGTTCATAGCGTGGTCTCGCTGTAGGTGTTCCCATAGCGTTTTCAGAAGCAGCTTGAGTTCCTGAAGGGGAACTACTGATTTTACGACAGAGGGCACTCTCAACAAAAAAAAAAAAAACAAAAAAAAAAACTTTGATCCATAGAAACAGACCGGCCCATATTTTCCCAGAACATATGCTGTTTAAATGCCATGATCACTGATAAATCTGCCCTGAATGACATTAAAAAAATAACAAAATTTATCAAGTTGAATCACATGTTGCACTGTTCATACACAATCTTAAACGGTGTTGGGGGTAACGCATTACAAGTAACGCAAGTTACATAATATTATTACTTTTTCCAAGTAACTAGTAAAGTAACGCATTACTTTTTAATTGACAAGAAAATATCTGTGTCACTTTTTTCCAGTAACGCCAGTTACTTTCCCCCCCATTTATTGATTAAAAGCTCTGCTTTCCCCATGTTGAGGACAGAATATTTAGACTAAGGACACAGCTGTGTATTACTGCGCCAGAGAGAGAACAGAGTGATACAACACACAAGCAGTTCTGCTCAAAAATGTATTGAATTAAATGGGTAATAAAAAGTCCCCCATACTGTAAGAATATGAAACTGACTCTTACTCTCATCAGTGTTTTACAGCTCAACAAATGTCTGAGAAATGATTTCCATTGTTGATGTAGCCTAAATGTACAATCAATTTGGTTTAATCAGATTAAATAATATTTTTGACTTGAATATAACCAATTCATTAGAAGTTACCACATGACATTTTTTTTTAGATTACATGTAACTGTTTGCTATGTATAGTCAGCAGTGTTGGGTAAGTTACTCTGAAAATGTAATTAAATTACTGATTACTGATTACTCCTTTGAAAAGTAATCACATTACTGTTCTGATTACTTTATTTCAAAAGTAATTAGTTACATTACTAGTTACATTACTTTTTTTTTCTGTACATCTACGAAATTTACGTGAAATAGTAAACTTGTGTGTTGCCTACCATCCCAGCATAAACGCTCCGATAAAACATTTGTTATTAAAGCATCAACATTCACAAACCGCTGTTATTTTAACTATAAAAGCAATAGACTGCTGCGTGCGTGGTTGCAGAAAGCATGGCATTTCGAGCTGTGAGTGGATTCTCTGATCGTGCATTGCATTTCAGAAATCAACATTGTTCAATACTGCAAACACATGTTGTAAATAGAAACTCTGCCTATGCTTAGGCGTGTTCATATTTTTTTGTTTTATATAGTTGTTCTTGTTGCTTTTGTGCAATACATGAGTAGCAATTAATTTGTTTTAGATATTTTATGTTTAGACAGTTCTATTTTGCGGGACTTCCGCAAATCATTTTGTTCTATCTCATCCCGCACACACATGAGTCTCTGCCCGCCCGCGCCCGCGCCCGCACCCGCACTCGCCCATCAAGTCTTGTACTCTCTGTTGCGTCGAGTCCAGTGCCAGTGGATAAGAGACCACTCTTGCTGGACTCGACGCAACAGAGAGCGGCGCGGTACGACAATACAAGCTGATGCGTTGCTCTCCGCACCCGGTATACGTTCTCAGTAAGTTTTAATGTGCCGTGTTGCCCTTTTTAGTTTCTCACGGTTGAAAAGGATTTCTTTCCCTCTAATTGACAACGCACAATAATGTTCTTGCCTTTGACAGAAATAAACTAAAAATAATGGTTGTATTTCCAGCTACAGAACGCCTGCTTTCCTCTCTCCATGCTGACTATGTTTTCATTGGTAGTATCCGCCTCACAGGCGCTTTCCAGGCAAAGTATTTCTCAGGTAAAGGACGTGGCGTGTGCTAGCCAACCCCCTTTTTTTTATAATCTACATGATAAATCATATTCTGTCGGCAATGATGTAACGCAGTGGCAAGGCATGCTTGTAACTATACTCTAGAAATTATAAATTACTAATTTGGAAATTATAACGCGTTAAATTACTCCGTTACTAAAAAAATAATCAAATTACAGTAACGTGTTACAAAGTAATGCGTTACTGCCCAACACTGATAGTCAGTTATAAAGTCAAAGTTAAAGTCAAAATTATTAATCTTTGATGAGAATATTGCTGATATTACAATAGAGGGCACTCTCTGCATTCATGAAAAACAGATTTTAGTAGATCAGGGATGTTGAATGATTAAGGCAACATAAAACATATTGCTAACATAATTGAATAATTCATAGTCTTTCTGATGTAGGTCCAACAGAACCATACTTTCAGAATCAGTGCTATTACAGTAGAGCTGAAGATCTTTGCCCGAACCCGATGAAACCCGACGGGACTCGACGGGTTCGGTCGGGCTCGGGCTTAATTTATAACATTTTACACGGCTCGGGCCGGGCTCGAGCTTGCGCTCCGGCTTGCGCGGTAAATGAGCGGTCATGTGATGCGTTTCGATTAGCGCGAGAAAGATGCGAAAATGGATGTTGAGGAGGTGAAACGGAGCCTTGCATCTGGTGATTACGTTTTGGCAAAATTAGCCAGATCTTTACTACCCACCCCGGCCAGTCGCAGCAGTGAAAGGGTGTTCGGTGCTGCTGGACGCACCATCAGTGAGCGCAGGACCGCGCTGGAACTACAGTGGATTCAATAATTTTCCTCCACAAAAATATGTAGCCTAATCTCGGTGAGTAAAGGTTTTTTTAATTGTAACTAAATACTAATTGAGTTTTAAATGCACAATGTAGACAGAGTATATAGGCTAATGTTGGCGTTATAATTACATTTCAGATGCTATTCACCGTCGCGTTGAGGCTGGATTGTGGAGAGAAGTGGCGAAGCAAATCCCGCGGAGCTTTTGTCTTAATTTCGTTATTGCCAAAACCTCATCTTAATTTAGAATTTATCTTAATTTAATTTAAGAAAGAGTCATTTTTACTGGCGCGTTGGCCTATTTATAGGCTGAGTGTACGCCTATTTGGAGTGCTAAGATGTTACGATGTTACAGAGGACTTATTTTATTTCTTTGTTCCAACTTCCCAGTAGCCTATAGCCTACGTTGGTTATTAATAAATTATGTTAAAACATGTATAAATTACTTGTTCTTGACAAAAGGCAAAAGAGCTGTGTGTTTGCGCACATTTGAATAATGTCGGGCTGTAAACGGGTTCGGGCTTTTAAAAAGCTGTCAGTCAAAATATACTTGTCGGGCTCGGGCCCTGTCGGGCCTAACTTTTAAGGCCCGATTACAGCTTTATATTACAGTCAACTAAAACTAAAACAAACAAACAACAACAACAAAAAATAATTATTGCTTAAAATACATTTTAACCAAAGTAAAATAAAACAGAAAAAATAAACTTTTTTTCAGCTAATCAACATTTCTCAATTTTAATGCCATAAATGTTTTGATATAAGCAATAAATTATATATTTTTTGTCACTTCTAAGTGTTTAGCTGTTAATGTTAATTACAATGTTAATTACAGTCACAAACTCTTTGTATTTTCTGGTCATAGACTTTATCCATGTAAATAATTAAGTAATTACTTTATTAAATTCAAAACTAAAAGCCTTGTTTAAAACAATATTCAGGACAGTGTGATGCATGTAAAGTTATTCATTAACAGCTCTGTATGATTATGTAAATCTCCTGTTGCATATTTAAACAGCAGACATGAGTCAGTTTATACATTCATCTGATCACTAGAGGGAGTGAAGAATCACTTCAGTTCATTCAAACTGCGCTGTGAAACAAACCATGATCTCTTCATCTTTACTGTTGCTTCTGGCAGTGATATCCTGTAAGTTTAGTTTACTTTCTGTGTGATACATTATTTTGTTGCAAAAAAGCTTGTTAAAAGTCATGGTTTCTTATTAGCAGTATTATTTGATTTGATACAGGTATTGATTCATATGAACTCACTCAGCCTGAGTCTCTGACTGTCCGTCCTGATGCCACTCTCACTATCAACTGTAAAGTCTCATATTCAGTTACAAGTGAGCATACAGCCTGGATTCGTCAG
The DNA here is from genome assembly GCF_022985175.1 of Labeo rohita. Lineage (NCBI taxonomy): Eukaryota > Metazoa > Chordata > Actinopteri > Cypriniformes > Cyprinidae > Labeo > Labeo rohita. The sequence goes on from NW_026127446.1 coordinate 18,332, forward strand.
CCTGCAGGAAAAGCTCTGGAGTGGATTGGAGTGATCTACCATAATGGAGGCTTAGACTACAAGGATTCACTGAAAAGCAAGTTCAGTATCACCAGAGACACTTCCAGTAACACAATAACACTGCAAGGAAAGAATATGAAAGCTGAAGACACAGCTGTGTATTATTGTGCCAAAGAAACACAGTGACAGATGCCAACAGACTCCCTGTACAAAAACATCATCCCAATACAAATAAAGGCATATTATTAAACATTTAATTCATTTTACAACTGTTTGAAAGATGTAACTTTTCAACAAATCAAAAACTGTATAAATAATACACATACATATTGATACATAATATATATGTATATATTCATATTTCAATTATTTAGAGTGTTAATGTTTGCTGATATAATATTCATAGATTTACATTGTTTCATTTGATTGAAAAGAGTTTAAAATAAATGAAAATATGCTCAGACACAGTGGAGCTGAATGTTTTGCTGAAACTTTTCAACATTGTGGAATAAAGAAGCAAAGCAAGTTTTATGACATTTGGTTATTTGTTGAATTGATTAATTTATCTGATCAAAAATGAATAAGTATGTGTATTCAGTATTTTTGAATCAAGATGAAAACATGAATACAGCGTTACTGTTTAACAGAAACACTTGTTCCCACATGAGACTATTTATTTTTTCTGTTTCTCTTTTCTTGCTGTGATCTGTTGTGTTTGATTCAGTTATCAAGCAGCAGGATACACACGTTATCTAGCTGACACTGCAAACAGCATGAGCACATGTGTGGACGCAACAAGTACAATCAACAAATGAAAATAAAATGCAGAAAATTATTTTCTTAATTTGTGTCTCATTTACAGAGAATTCTGTATATAACAGGCATATAACAGTGAACGAAAAGATGGATATTTATAATTTTAAGCAATAAAATATATTTTTTCATCACTAAACACTGGTAATGGTTTTTCATATTGTTCTTAAATAGTTTAGTCTTTCAGTCATGATTGCACCTTGTGACCCTCCAAATGCAAATTAAAACAACCCTGAATGTCTGTTCAGTATTTATGTGCTGCTGATTGGATCTGAAGTGTTACATCACCACTTTCAAGATGAAGAATTCACTCTGTTTACTGCTGCTCTCATTCAGCCTACAACGTGAGTTTCCTACATGTCTATTATCAGTTCTAGAGTAAACAGATTACAGATTAAATCAGTCTTTTCAATCTTTTTTTAGGTATAAAATGTCAAAGTATGGAGTCCATTGAAAGCACAGTTGTGAAAAAGCCTGGAGAAACTCTGACTCTGTCCTGTAGAGGATCCGGGTTCAGCTTTGGCTGCTGTAGCATGCACTGGATCAGACAACAAGCTGGAAAACCACTTGTGTGGATGGGACGTGTTTATAGTAGTGGCAGTGGCAATGACTACTCTGACACCTTCAAAGGTCGAACTGAAATAACCAGAGATAATTCAAAGAGTATGGTGTATCTGAAAGTATCAGGTCTGACAGCAGAAGACTCAGCCATGTATTTCTGTGCAAGAGAATCACAGTGACACAAAGGTCTTGTACAGTTGAACAAAAACTGCACTGGCTGTTTTACACTTGTTACTAGAAGTCAACAGGTGGCAGCAGAGAATTACGATGAAGGACACAACAGTGTTTTATGATGCACAAAAATAAACAGTGATAAACCACAAGCAGTTCTACTTCAAAACATCATGAATAAAAAGTCAAAAAAATTCCTCATACTGTACATAGGAATATAGAAGTGCATATGAACTGTATCATATTTCAAGAGATTTTTTTTTAGCATTTTTATCAGAATACAAGTTTACAACATTATTAGAGGCCTTTAAACTTGCAGGTCCAACAGAAACATGCTTTCTTAACTACTGCTATTGTTGCTCTCAAAAATTGTTTTCAATGCAGTATATCAGTTATAACAAACCCTCAAAAAGAATTAGAAAAGATGGAGAAGAAAATGATGTAAAATCAATTCATGTCCACTTTCATGAAAAGTTCTAAACAAAACATGTCATAAAGTCTCTAATGAGAGCAATAAATGATATGAACCCTAACATTAATATTTTTGTAGCATGTAGATTTGATTAGTAGCTCTGTATGATTATGCAAATGTCCTGTTGCATATTTAAACAGCAGACATGAGTCAGTTTATACATTCATCTGATCACTAGAGGGAGTGAAGAATCACTTCAGTTCATTCAAACTGTGCTGTGAAACAAACCATGATCTCTTCATCTTTAGTGTTGCTTCTGGCAGTGATATCCTGTAAGTTTAGTTTACTTTCTGTATTATTTATGTAATTTTGTTAGTAAAAGTCATGTTAACAGTTTTTAAATGTCATGCTGTCTTATTAACTGGTATTATTTGATTTGATGCAGGTATTGATTCATATGAACTCACTCAGCCTGAGTCTCTGACTGTCCGTCCTGATGCCACTCTCACTATCAACTGTAAAGTCTCATATTCAGTTACTGACTATGCTACAGCTTGGATTCGTCAGCCTACAGGAAAAGCTCTGGAGTGGATTGGATTAATTGATGATGATGAAAGCTTATACTACAAGGATTCACTGAAAAGCAAGTTCAGTATCACCAGAGACACTTCCAGTAACACAATAACACTGCAAGGAAAGAATATGAAAGCTGAAGACACAGCTGTGTATTATTGTGCCAAAGAAACACAGTGACAGACACCAAAAGCCTCCCTGTACAAAAACATCATCATCATATTACAAATTAAACATTTTCTGTTGATTTTCCTTAACGGTTTAATTTTCACAGAAAAAAAGTTTTCAAATTTCATAATGACATTATAGACATTAATTCAGCTTGTTCAACAAAATTCCATTAAAAATCCTTATAAAGAAGTAAATGCATAATTTATCACCAAGTAATGTAAAATTTAAACTGATATAAAGAAAATAAACATTAAAATACATTAAAGTAACTTGACATTATCATTGAAGAACAGCAATAATAATTTTCATTTTGATTACATAATAATAGCAATATATGCATATCAAAGTCAGACATGCCCCTTTGCCAGCTGTGATGCCTGGTTACTGGTGCCAGGTTTTTAAAAGATTTTTGGGTCAACACACCTTAATAGCTTCAACAACTGATTGCCAATTAAGTTTAGAATACAATGAATTTAAGCCCAGATTATGCAGAGCTGTAATAGCTGCTAATGGTGGATATTTTGTTGAATCGAAAATGCAAGTTTTTTGTGTAAACTGTGTGTGTATATACGTGCGTGTGTGTGTGTGTGTGTGTGTACTTGTTTTTGCTACATTGTGGGGACCAAATGTTCCCACAAGGACAGTAAAACCTAAAATTTGGTTTTACCTGCGGTCCCCACAATGTAAAAAAATGATTAAAAATAGTAAATGATGTTTAGCTGAAAGTGTAACGATGCAAACATGTTTTCTGTAAGGGGTAGGTTTAGGGTTAGGGTTGGGTTAGGGGATAGACAATATCGTTTGGTCAGTATAAAAACTATAGAAGTCTACGGAAAGTCCCCACAATTCACAAAAACAAACGTGTGTGTGTGTGTGTGTGTGTGTGTGTGTGTGTGTGTGTGTGTGTGTGTATAGCCACTTACCAGTCATATTACATCTTAGTATATTATACATATAATATTCGATTTTAAAGCTCCACCCAAATGTAAACAACATTACACACAATATTTCTACCAGCAGCATTCAATAATATTGTTAAACATCCTGTATCATTTGAAATGGCTGATATTTCATTCTTATTTTTAGGGGCCAAGCACCAGAGGTGCGGTGGCACCTATTGTATCCGTTGGCGTTATTATTATTCCGCTTCTTCTTCTTCTTCTTCTTCTTCCTCTTCCGCCGCAAGTCTATGGCAGCCCATAGAACCGCTTGCGGGAAAGTTGTATAATTTTGCACACTGATAGAGGACAGTCCCAACATTAACCATAGCAAGTTTGGAGTCTCTAACTCAAACTCTCTAGCGCCACCACTTGTCCAAACTTTCAAAAGATTTATGCTAATAACGTTTGAACCGTAAGCCACACAACAAAATTTTTTTTTTCCTCTGATTCCTTGGCTTATGCCGAGTTGAATGGATACCAAAATTCAAAAATCGTAAGGTTTAGTTTTTTCGCTATTCTCAATTGTTCGTAAAACCTACTTTTTCGAACTCGTCCTAGGCCGTTGCACCGATTGTCACAAAAATTGATCCAGATCATCTTCAGACCATGCTGGCAAAAAGTTATGGAATTCAAGTCGATTCGTCCAGCCGTTCACGAATAACACGCGAAAGAATTCTACGAAAAGCTAGCAAAAATCAATGTGAGGCTATATCTCCGTAATAGTTTGTCATATTGACACCAAACTTGGTGTGTGTTATAACAAGCATGACCTGAGC
>NW_026127447.1:0-22720 GCF_022985175.1 Labeo rohita
AGGCACTGATACTGTCTCTTTGAGACACACACAGAAAGAAAGAAAACAGATGCTAATTGGCTGTAGATGCTAATTTAAGGTGTTTAAAGTGGTCGCAACAGGTATGTGGTTGATGTTTTGGGGAAGAGGGAAGGAGATTCTTACCCAAGATTTGACGGTACATGGCCCCATTCACCGTCCCATTGATGCGGTGCAGTTGTCCTGTCCCTTTAGCAGAAAAACACCCCCAAAACAGGGGGGGCTATATTCCTCCAGCCGTAGGGGCCGGGCCGAAATGCTGCTGAGCAGCGCTGTAGAATTTAATTGCCACATAAGAACCATGTAGACTCAATAGCCAACCAATGTCATTATCCGTTTAAACACAAAATCAAGCAAGTGTGTTAAAACATCTGTGCCGGTTAAAAAAAAAAAAAAATTACACAAATGCTAATGCTTTCTTTTTTAATATAAACAAACAAAGATTTTTAATATAAACAAAGTTAATTATCTATCTATCTATCTATCTATCTATCCCGATTGAATATATTTAAAATGTAATTTATTTCTGCACTGGCATATTTTCAGCATCATTATACAGCAATCTGATAAACATGATATAAATAGTACCTAGTATTTTATTACCTTAGTATTTTAAGTACATTTATTTGATGAATAGAAAACACAAAATAACAACATGGTAAATAAACACTGTTCATTTGAATGGTCTATTCTTCATAAATAATAATTAAATATATATATATATATATATATATACACACACACACACACACACACACACACACCTTAACAAAAAGTGTGAATAATATGTAATACGAAGTATACTTCTGGTGATCGCTTCATTATTTGTTATAGTTACAGTAAAACCATTTGAATTACACTATGATGAAAAACAACGATGTTTAAGTGAACTCAGGGAGCTATGGCGGGTCAGGGAGCCACGGCGGAGCATACAGTCCGGGATGCCATGGCGGGTCAGGGAGCTCAGGGAGCCACAGCGGAGCATACAGTCCAGAATGCCATGGCCGAGTACACAGTTCAGATGGCCATGGCGGGGTCAGGGAGCTCGGGGAGCCATGGCCGAGTACACAGTCCAGACGGCCAAGGAGGATCGGGGGGGGTAGTTTTCTTGGGGGAAATTAGGGTATTATCAGCCCGGGAGAGTACAGGAGGGCCGGGCTTAGGAGGCGCTGGCACAGGAGGGCGCTTGGGAGGCACAGGCTCAGGAGGGCGCTCTGGCGGCACGGGCTCTGGAGGGCACTCTGGGTCTGGACGGGACCAGAGGAGATGTGGGAGGGCTGGACGGGACCAGCGGAGACGAAGTAGAGAGTAATCCATATGGGTTCATTGCGTCCTTATGGCATATGTGGCTTGCCATATTAGTAGCCGTTAGTCCAGAGTGCAGGGCGGCTGCAGGCTGACTTGAACGCAGAGCGGCTTCCAGCCGATTAGAGCGCGGGCAGCAGAAGGCCAACTCAAGCACGGGGCCGCGGGTTCTGGGCTGAGGGGAGGAGCTCTGGAGAACTGGCATGAGCAAGGGAGGACTGAAGGGGGGGGGCTCATTGGAGCAGCAGGTGGAGGACGCTGGCTGGTGACGAGCTGGAGCATCTGCGTGTTTTCGGATGGGGGGAAGATTAGGATCTTCCACATCGACATAGGAGTCAGAATGACAAAGAGCAAGGATATAGTTGATGAATTCCGCTACGGGTCTGCGGCAATTGTCAGGAGTTACAGAACAAAACAACCAGTCATCTTTTAGCCCCATCTCTCCAACTCACCAGATGTAAAACGCTCAAGAATTCCTCCACGTACTGCTCCAACGGCCTCTCCGCCTGTTGAATGTTCATCAGGAAATCCTCAGCCCAGAACATATCGTTTGTTGGTCGGGTCTTCTGTCACGTGCGTCGTGTGCAGAAATGAGGAGTAGGGATGAGGAAATCAGGAACATGCACTTTAATAATATAATCCATTCACAGGAACAGGAACGAACAGGAACGAACAGGAACGAACAGGAACGAAGATCACACAAAAAGACTTCAAGACCCAACAAACAAACAAGGAACTGAACCAAAAAAGACTTAAACCCAACAAACAAACAAGGCTAATAATGAGACGAGGACAGGTGTGAATGATTAAACAATGACGTCATAATAGAAAACGGAACAGGAAAGACCAAATAAGGGCATACATGGGAAAAAACAATGAAACAGTCCACGGGGTGTGACAGTCACGGACTTTGTGCCCTCAGACACGGCGTGTTTGGCCAGCTCACCGGGCAGCAGCAGACACACGGTGGTCTGGATTTCTCTAGATGGTGATGGTGGCGCGCTTTTTGTAGTGAGCAAAAAGATGTCGTTGATGAAAGAATTCATGATTCTCATCCCCTTAGAGGAGATACCGATATCAGGATGAACCTGCTTTTAGAAATGGGTGGCTAGACAGACACATCCACCAATCACAGGCTTTTAAATATGTTAATACTTCCCATCGCCTCTTCCACACACATCTTTTCTCTGACTTTCCCGCTCAAAATGTCTGATAATCGCAATCATGAAAGAGAAAAAAAAAAACAAACAAAAAAAAAAAACTACCTAAACAACTAAACAACTCACAAATCGTCATGAAATGTACCCTTTCTTGGAAAATGTGTAAAAATGTATGTTTCACCAAATTATACAACAAATTATTAAAATGGTTTGTTTTAGCTTTCTAATGTACAAATCACAGGTGATAAAAGGCAACATGATGAACCAATGAACCAAAGTTTATCACAAATATAAATACAAATATAATTGTATGATTGTGTGGCTTGTGCAGTGCCATAAAAAATACCATGAAGGTAAGAAAAAATAAACTAAAATAATTGAATAAACAGTATTTTAACAACATAGCATGTAACATAAAACCTAATGTATGTCAGTAATCTTAGAAAACAGGACAAATTTGAATGTAACACAAATTCAATTTATGGTTTTCGCTGTAAAAGACGTTTTCAAAAAAATGTAGCCTACATTAAAGTTAGATTTACAGTAATATTTTACTGTACAACAAAAAATGTCCCATTAGGTCCATAACAGTTGTTTTGTTTTGTTTTGTTTGTTTGTTTGTTTCACTCACTGTACATAACTTTTTGTTTACCAAATAACAGGTTTAATGTCTCAATTTAAGGATTTGTCACTGTTTAAAAGTCTTTTTAAAAGTCTGAGACCAAATGTAAAAATGTTGTTTTACATGTTCTAATTCCACATCAAATTTTGTATTTTTTGGCATACTGGAAGAAAGGAAATCTGAACTTTAATATCATACCATGTTCCTGGAAATGTCCCATAGTTTGTTTGTTTGTTTATTTATTTATTTACTTACTTGTTTGTTTGTTTGTTCAGCTTCATTGTTTACAAAACAGTTACGTAATCAGATTTTAAAAAAAATGAGTACTTGTAAATAAAGTAAATTACATTTTAAAATACTCATAATCAGCATTTTATTCTGTGAATGATTTACGAACGTTAAGTAGCAGCCTATAGTGAGGTACTTTTTTTTGCCTCAACAATCGCTTTATCGTTAAATAAAAGTTGTGTGTGCACGTGCAACGTTTTATTTATACACAGTAACGTTACACATGTCCCTTTTTTTAACGCTTCATGAAACCAGGCATAGGTTAGACATACGGGGTGAATTCAGTTACTGTCTGCATACTGCACGGCTTTGTAATGTTTTGTCAGAATTATGTCATTTCGTACTAAAATTGATCTTTCAAGGGCATATTTTTTCAAGTCAATGTCTGCGACGTGCCAAATCCAACGATATATCCGTCATTTTTATGTTGTGCATTTCGCGCTCTTTTTTTCCTCAGGTAGCTGCATTAGCTCCGCTATGCACCTTACTTTAATAACTCTCGTGGTGTATAAGCAGTGGTGTAGTGCAGAGTATACGCAGGTATACGGCTTATGTCCACTTCTTTATCAGTTGGCTTTGCTTGTACCCACTTCTAAATCCCCTCTGTTACGCATCGAGTAGTGTCCTGCATTATCCAAAATCGTGACAGTCTACCACATGAATAGTAAAAACAGTTTTGTGAAATTCTGATTTTCTAAATCTGAAATTTCATTCTAGATATGTGAAGTTCTTGCTGGTGAAGACTGACAGCTTTGTAATAGAGAAGACCCTGGTTAAAACCTTTGAAGGTAAGTTCCCCTTCAGGAACTCGAGCCGCGTCAAAACGCTAGGGGAACGCCTTCAGCGTGACCGTGCTCTGAATCACATGTGTAATCAGTCCAATGAAAGAGCGTCATCGGCGGGTGACGTCACCAACCAGGAAGCTATAAATACACGTGCGTTAGAAACCGGCGTCAGCTTCTGTCTTTCACCAGCACTCTGTGTCTGTGTGTTTGTGCTCGTTTTGGTTGCCAGTTTGCACCACTTTTATTTCTCAGAGCACAATGTCTAAAAAGAGCTCTAAAACCAAGCATTTAGACAAACCATGTTTTAGAGCGTGTGTTCCTCCCTGCCTTCGCTACATCACGAGCGGGGATACACACGCTCTATGCGTGGTTTGTCTGGGAGCGGAGCATGCGGCATCGGCTTTCAAGAAAGCCGATTGCCCGCATTGCGATCTTCTTCCGATGCGCACACTCCGCTCCCGGAAGGCTCTCTTTGAGGAGGGAGCCTTCAAAAGCGTTCCTCGCGGGTCTGGTCCCGCTTCCGCCGAGGCGGAGCGGGCACTGCACTCGTGGGGATCGCAGTTGGATCTGTTGGAGGGTATGGAGACGGGTGTCCCCCTATCTTCTGCCTCACCCAGCAGATCCGCAGCCCGTTCCGCGGGATCGGAAGCCCGCACTGCGGTTTCTTCCCCCCGGGGAGAACGGGCTCGACGGTCCGACTCTCATCCTCCGAGGGGGGTGAGGTCGAGATCGTCGAAGAAACACCTCAGTCTGTGCAATATGAGGAGCTGCTGGAGATTGTGACTCGTGCGGTAGAAAAGCTGAAAATAGATTGGCCCGCCGAGTCACAGGCCGAGCCTCAGAGAAGTCGATTGGTTGAGAGATTTCTGCAGTCTCGGCCACCTTCAGCCCGCCGGAGCCTTCCTTTTTTTCCCGATCTCCACACCGAGGTGTCGAGATCGTGGAATTCCCCCGTTTTCGGCCCGCTTGTTCATCCCCGCTTCCTATAACTATGGCAGCGTTGCGGGGCTGGATGAGCGCGGCTATAGAGCGATGCCACGGGTGGAACAGACACTCGCCAGCTATCTGTCCCCCGGTTCGGCATCGTCTCTCAAGGCTCCGGCATTGCCGACCAAACCGTTGCGAGTCACCTCAGCGTTGGTCGGCAAGGGGTACACGGCGGCAGGTCAGGCTGGTGCGTGTCTGCACACGATGTCCGTGTTGCAGGCATACCAGGCTGACCTGCTGAAAGAGCTGGATGAGGGAGAAGAGATCAAAGACGCTGATATCGCGGAGGTTAGGAGGACCGCTGATCTTGCTCTCTGCGCCACTAAGGAGACCGCTCGTGCTATTGGGCAGTCTATGGCTGCCCTAGTGGCCGCGGAGAGGCACCTTTGGTTGACCCTGTCCGATATGAAAGAAAAGGACAGGGTCTTCCTTCTGGACGCCCCGCTTTCGCCTTCTGGCCTGTTCGGCGACTCCGTTAACTCGGTCGTCGACAGGTACCAGGAGGCTCGCAAGCAAGCGGCGGCGTTCCAACGGTTCCTCCCCCTCCGCCATCCAGCTCACGAGGCTGCTAGGTGGGAGCAGCCTCGGCCGTCTACCAGCTCCTCATATAGAGACGCACAGAAACAGAGTGTGGCCACTCGCACTCCGCCCCATCGAGAGCGAGTGGTCGTACGCTCTAAGTCGGGGACTTCTAAGGCGAGGCCCGACCTGAGGGTCGTGCTGCAGTCTAGGAAGTCCTCGACTAAGCGGTCCTGACAATTCAGGACCGCTGAGGGCAGCCCCAGGGGGGGAAAGGCGGGGTGCACCGCATTCTTCGGTGTCCGCCTCCCCCCTGTGCCCTCAGGAGACCGTTCTGCTAACCCTGCCGGTGCTTCAGGGCGCAGCGGCCTCCAGCGAGCATACACCTCGGTTTCTCCCACCCGGCAACGTAGCGGGGCCGGGGAGCTCGCCACCCCCGAGGGGGTCTCGGGGGCCGCTAGTTCAGGTGCTTCCTGCCGGGGAACCGTTACAGGACACCGTTCTAGTGGCTCAACAAACACCAGAGACCAGTCTCTCGAGACTGGTTCCCTTAGTAGATCATTTGGCAGCGTGGAAACTACTGCCCAATGTGTCTGCTTGGGTCCTGCGTACTGTAGAAAGAGGGTATCGAATACAGTTCGGCGCTCCTCCGCCGCCATTTGTCGGGGTCTCCCCCACCTTGGTGGGCCCCGAGCAGGGTCTGGTAATGGAACAAGAAGTAGTTTCTCTTCTGAGGAAGGAGGCCATCGAGGTGGTCCCTCCTCACGACAGGGAGTCCGGGTTCTACAGCCGGTATTTCATTGTTCCGAAGAAGGATGGGGGCCTGCGTCCCATTTTAGATCTTCGTGTTCTGAACCGCTCAGTCATGAAGCTGAAGTTCAGAATGCTTACTCTCAAGCAAGTAGTGTCACAAATCAGGTCCGAGGACTGGTTTGTGACGATAGATCTGAAAGACGCGTACTTCCATGTCTCCATCCTTCCTCAACACAGGAAGTTCCTGAGGTTTGCTTTCAGGGGCGAAGCATACCAATATCGGTTTCTTCCGTTCAGCCTAGCACTCTCCCCCTGCACTTTTACCAAGTGTGTGGATGCAGCTCTGGCTCCGTTGCGACTCCAGGGCATCCGCATACTAAACTATATCGACGACTGGTTAATTCTAGCACAGTCGGAACAGTTAGCGGCTCAGCATCAAGATGTTGTGCTCGCTCACATGAAAGAGTTGGGGCTGAGACTGAACGCCAAGAAAAGTGTGTTGTCTCCATTACAGAGAACCACTTATCTAGGTGTGGTATGGGATTCGACCACGATGCAGGCACGGTTGTCTCCTGCTCGGATAGAGTCGATCCTCGCTGCAGTCAGGAGAGTCAAAGTAGGCCGGTCACTCACTGTCAAGCAGTTTCAACAACTGCTGGGTCTGATGGCAGCTGCGTCCAACGTGATACCTTTTGGCCTGCTGTACATGAGACCCCTACAGTGGTGGCTCAAAACCAGGGGGTTCTCCCCAAGGGGAAACCCGCTTCGCATGATCAAGGTCACGCGGCGATGCCTACGTGCCTTGGACATGTGGAGGAATCCCTGGTTCCTGTCTCATGGCCCGGTGCTGGGAGCTCCTTGTCGCCGCGTAACGCTAGCAACAGATGCTTCCCTCACCGGTTGGGGTGCGGTCATGAGTAGCCACACCGCCCGCGGTCTGTGGAGAGGTCACCAACTCACTTGGCACATAAATTGCCTGGAGATGCTGGCCGTGTTCCAAGCGCTGAAGCACTTTCTCCCGGACCTAAGAGACCGTCATGTGTTGGTCCGCACCGACAACACAGCGGTGGTCTCTTACATCAACCACCAGGGAGGCCTGCGTTCGCGCCCCTTGTACAAGCTGGCGCACCAGATCCTTGTGTGGTCCCGGGGCAAACTCCTCTCGCTGAGAGCAGTTTACTTGCCGGGGTATCTCAATGTGGGAGCAGACATCCTGTCGAGACAGGGGCCGAGGCCCGGGGAATGGATGCTTCACCCCGAGGTGGTGAAGCAGATTTGGAGAGTGTTTGGTCCAGCCCAAGTGGACCTTTTTGCCACGAGGAAGAACACGCAATGTCCCCTCTGGTACTCTCTAGCTCATCCAGCTCCCTCGTCCGGGTTATATCCCTAAAGTCCCCTCCTCAGCACCACGGCCGGTCGTACTTCAGGCCTTTTGTCCTCCTCCCTTCCGGGAGCCCGACCAGCAGAAGCTAAACTGTATGTGTCCAGTTCGAGCGCTGGACACGTACGTCCACAGAGCAGCCATGTGGAGAAAATCTGATCAGCTTTTCGTTTGCTATGGTCCGGCTAAGCGAGGCTTTCCGGCCACCAAACAAACTTTAAGTCGTTGGATTGTGGATGCTATCTCTACTGCATATGAGTCCTCTGGTCTCCCTACTCCTTTAGGGGTCAAGGCTCACTCAACCCGGAGTGTTTCGGCCTCCAAGGCTTTCCTCGAAGGTGTCCCTATTCAGGACATCTGTAATGCTGCGGGATGGTCCACGCCCCTTACTTTTGTCAGGTTTTATGACCTAGACTTACGAGTCTCTCCTGGCTCTTCCGTCCTTTGTCCTAGCTCTTCCTAGGCAGGGACTTAGCTTCTGGCGGAGTGGGCATCTCGTTCCTCTAGCGTTTCGACGCGGCTCGAGTTCCTGAAGGGGAACGTCTCAGGTTACGTATGTAACCCTGGTTCCCCGAGGGAACGAGACGCCGCGTCTCGAGGCCCTCACCCTGCATCCCTGCGAGCGCTGCTTCTCTCCTGAAGCTGACGCCGGTTTCTAACGCACGTGTATTTATAGCTTCCTGGTTGGTGACGTCACCCGCCGATGACGTCTCGCTCTTTCATTGGACTGATTACACATGTGATTCAGAGCACGGTCACGCTGAAGGCGTTCCCCTAGCGTTTCGACGCGGCGTCTCGTTCCCTCGGGGAACCAGGGTTACATACGCTACCTGAGACGTTATATCATTAAATAACATTCAATAACCATTAGAATTTGATATTTTCATTAAAATAACCATAGTTACAGGTACAGCAATAAAATCAAATAATCAATCTAAATAACTTCAGGTAAGGTATTTCTTATAATATGTCAATCTATAGAAACAAAATTCAACTGTATTTGACTCATCAACTGGTAAATACAATGGTACAGTAACACTTAATTAGTTGCTTATTAGTTTGTGTATTGGCTGTTAATTAGTACTTCTAAAGCACATACTGTTGCCTTATTCTGCATGAGCATATTCTACATCCCTGAATCCCACCCCATACCTAAGCTTAACCTGCAGTAGTTGAATAGGGTCGGGGATTCATTTGCATTAATACCATTATAATTTTTATTATAATTTCATTATTTAAAGGAATGAAAAAAAAAAAAAAAAATCATATGAAAGTGTTTCAATGTGTTGTTTTGATTGTGAGATAAGTTTCACAGTTTGCACTGTGTTATTCTCATGGTTTAGATGCTAAAGGGAAGAGTGCTTTCAAAGTCCTGCCCATTCTGGAGGAAAGGTCCACAGAACCACAACCACAGAATTCTGGAAGCCTACATTTTTGGAAATGCAAACTGATATTTCCCACTGACACACTACAGCAAAAAGAAAAAAAAAAAAAAAAAATATATATATATATATATATATATATATATAAATCACTGACTTAAAACCATTTTTTAGCTGGTGAAATACTAGTGTTCCAATCATTTTGGCCACCACTGTATGAAGTGTTCAGATGTAAAAGACTAAAAATGTGCAGTTTGAAATTTTCTTCTAAAATAAGCATTTTTTTCAGGACTAAGTGTCTTCAAGATTAAGTGTCGTATAATTAACAGGTGGGGACCAGCGTGGTGGATTTGTGCCTTGGGGACGAGACGACGACATCCCAGACCTTCGCCATTGTTACGGGCCGTGCCACTGAAGTGGACTCGTTGCCTGGGAATTTCTCCAGCTTGCGGTATATTATATTGATGGACATAAGTCTTCATGTGTGAATTTTTTAAGGCCAACAGTTTTTTTCTGGCCACTTGTAACATGTTTTAAATTGTCATATGTATTGTCTGGTGGACACTTTGTTTGGCTTAGTTTTAATAGCACAATGTTTGGAATGATTCTCATGTGGTAATAATTAATTTTTGAGTGTTCTGCTGGTGCAATTTTGACAAAGAATCATAATCTATAGTGCCTAGTTTACACAGATTTGTGTTTTAAAGCAACTGATCTACTAATATTGTTGTTTCATGTGTATGTAATGGTTGGATAAAATGTGTGACAGCTGCACCCATTTGAAAATTGTTTTAAAAAGAAATAAATCTCATTAAATTGATGTTTACGGTTGCATGTTTAGGTTATGTTTAACCCAGCAGCACAGTTAACCCGACCCACTGGTTCGGTCAAATAAACAACCCAGCATTTGGGTCAAAACAACCCAACGCGTGTTCTGTCCCATAGTTACCCAGCAGCTTGGTTAAGGTTGGCTTATTTTTTAACCCAGCACTTTTTAGAGTGTGATATTTAAAAATATTATTATTATTATTATTATTATTAGGATTTAAAAATAAATATTTTAATAATAAAGTATCACATATGCATGTTTACAGTTCAGGTAAACATAAAATAGTTCATCTTTTTTAGTAAGTGTATTATCTTGATTGCTCTTTAAAATTATTTGTTTTCATTTTACATGTTGTAATTTAATTACTTATTAGCCTTTTATTAAATTTAAACCCCCTGCAGTTCCTTTACAAACCCCAGTTTGGGAAACCTTAATGTAATATAATGTTTAAAGCACTTCATGCTGTTAATTACAATAAAAAGGAATATTTTCCCACTCTTTGTATTTTTGCATCATTATGGTAGAAGATTATTCTGTTTAACTCAATATGATAAACAAGTTGCGGAAGTATTCTAAAAGTAATCTGATTATTACTTAAGGGTGTAATTGTGGTTTGAGAAATGGGAGAGGGGCACACAATGGGGGAAAATATTTTCGATTTGAATCTCATTTCCTGCATTTACATTACATTAACATCCAAATGGATTATAGGCAACATCGGTCTTGGAGTGCCAGTGCCCTGCAGTGTTTAGCTACAACCCTAATCAAACACACCTGATGCAGCTATTCAGGCTCTTCAAGATTGCTTGAAATCAGACAGGTCAGCTGAAGCAGGTTGGAAATAAACTTTGCAAGAAAGTGGGTGCCCAGGCGCAGGGCTGAAAACCTCTGATTTATGAAACTGTTGATCAAGTCCTACTGCACTGTAGGACATGTTCTAACAAACGTTAGAAGTTGAAGTACTGAAGATGAAAATAATGTTAAAATGTTTAATAAATAAACAGAGTTGCTCTGTCATATTATTTAAAATGTAATGATTTTTAGAAATTTAAACAGTGGTGACAACATTTCACTTGTTACAAACATGAGGAGTTTTAATTTTACTTTCACTGAAGTCAGTTTCTTCCTACCTGCGCAGAAGCATTTTATTGTTAATGCAATATGAATCAACAGTTTGCATTTGGAATTACTGCATCTGTAATATTCACTTGCAGTAAAAGGCACATACACACATATACAGTGGGTATGGAAAGTATTCAGACCTCCTTAAATTTTTCACTCTTTATTACATTGCAGCCATTTGCTAAAATCATTTAAGTTCATTTTTTTCCTCATTAATGTACACCCAGCACCCAAAGAGTGAAACATTTAAGGGGGTCTGAATACTTTCCGTACCCACTGTATATATATATATATATACACACACACACACACACACACACACACACACACACACACACACACACACACACACACATACATACATGAAATTTGAATTTGAAACTAACCGAATAATAATTCAAAATGCTCTTATAGAAAAAGTGAGTGGCTCTAAAAAGAGCCTTTGTAGGGTTTCATACAACCTTATAAGTGCAAATCATTTATTTGGTTTTGGCGGGCTTGTCGGTCTTCTTGGGCAGCAGCACAGCCTGGATGTTGGGCAGCACACCGCCCTGAGCGATGGTCACTCCGCCCAGGAGTTTGTTCAGCTCCTCGTCGTTGCGCACCGCCAGCTGCAGGTGACGGGGGATGATACGGGTCTTCTTGTTGTCCCGAGCGGCGTTTCCAGCCAACTCCAAGATCTCAGCAGTCAGATACTCGAGCACAGCGGCCAAATAAACGGGAGCACCAGCACCAACTCGCTCGGCATAGTTGCCTTTGCGGAGAAGCCTGTGAACACGGCCGACGGGAAACTGCAGTCCTGCCCTGGATGAGCGAGTCTTAGCCTTCGCTCTGGTTTTGCCTCCGGTTTTGCCTCGTCCACTCATTACTGAATCGTTGTAGTTATTATTTCTGGTCAATATCGAAATTATAACGCTGTTGCTTGATGAACACTTTTTAAGAGAGAGTGCTTCTCCGCTATTGGTTAGAGTCTGTCACGGTGGTAAACCAATCACTGCGCGTCCCTCCAAAAACTCCAAACCCCTCCCCTGCCAGCCTCTTAATTTCAATCTGCTACTGATAAGTGCATGGAAGATGTAAGTTATTTTCAAAACAAACCTGTCATTTTTATTGGTCTACTTATGTGTTTTAGCTATTGTATTTAGAATGTGAACACATAAGCATCTATGCATTACTATATATATATATATATATATATATATATATATATATATATATATATATATACACATATATATGTGTATATATATAATTATTCATTATTTTATTCATTCCTTAAACTATTTTACACTTTGCTTCCTGAAGTGCTTTTTAATTGTAGCAGGGGAGAGGGACACAATTTGGCTTATGTATACGAGAAGTATATGTATAATAATAATAATAGCATTAATATTTTAATCTGGTTCATTTGGTAAGTATAATCAATGTTTTTATGTTTAAAAATCAGTTTATAATGGTTTTATATTGTAATAATTTGTCAGTGTAATACACCATTAGTTCAAGATTTTACTACGTTTTCAGATAATTATTACACTACAACAATTTCTAAGATAATACTTAATACATTATGTGCAGTTATTACATTTGCTACACACGTTCATGTGAGAAGAGAGGCGGGTTTCACATTGAAGTACGCATTCTTATCGAAAAAAAAAAAACAATTAGGAAATGATTATACAGGAGGACAGCTGATGTTTCTGGGACAGTAAGTTAGATACAGAAAGTGTATTTTTATTTAAAGTGCTAAAAGCACCCACCAACATCAAAACATTGAAAGCTCTTTGAATGAAAACATGGGTGGCTCTTAAAAGAGCCGTTGGGGTAGTTGAGATCAGTTCACGCCTCACTTAGAGCTGGTGTACTTGGTCACGGCCTTTGTGCCCTCAGACACGGCGTGTTTGGCCAGCTCACCGGGCAGCAGCAGACGCACGGCGGTCTGGATCTCTCTGGATGTGATGGTGGAGCGCTTGTTGTAGTGAGCGAGACGAGACGATTCACCGGCGATGCGCTCGAAGATGTCGTTGACGAAAGAATTCATGATCCCCATCGCCTTAGAAGAGATGCCAGTATCAGGATGAACCTGCTTCAGCACTTTGTAGACGTAGATAGCATAGCTCTCCTTCCTGGACCTCTTGCGCTTCTTTCCTCCTTTGCCGGCGGTCTTGGTGACGGCCTTCTTTGAGCCCTTCTTGGGTGCAGACTTCGCTGGTTCAGGCATGTTAGATCGTGATGAACAACACAATATAACGTCTTAGACGTATGTACCGGGTATTTATTGAAAGCTCATGCTAATTTCAGAGGGCTGGGTCATCGATATCAGATTGCGTGGTTCGCGCTATGTATGACAAAAGCCTGTTTCATTGGTCAAAACAGGGCAGCTGGACAGACAACTTCTGTGTCTGACTTTCCCGCTCATGCTGCCTTTGTGATAATCGTGGCGATAAAGAACTTTAAATTGATTATTGAAATTACACGACTCTTTAGATAAAGTGGATAAATGTATAAAGTCCGGGCATCAGTATCAATATAAAGCCTTCCGAGAGCCAGTGTGAAATGAATGAACGGCCTTTGCCTCTCACGATGTTTCGGGATGTGACCCTGGACCACATAACCAGTCATAAGTGTAAATTTCTCCAAATTGAGATTTATACATCATATGAAAGCAGAATAAATAGGCTTTGATATACGGTTTGTTATGATAGGACAATATTTGGCTGAGATACAACTATTTGAAAATCTAGAATCTAATGGTGCAAAAAAAAATCTAAATATTGAGAAAATCACCTTAAATGTTGTCCAAATGAAGTTCTGAGCAATGCATATTACTAATAAAAAATATAAATATACACGTGCAACATAAGACTGGTTTTGTGGTCCAGGGTCACATATTAATATAGGTTTATTTAACATAGGATATTATTTTGAGAACAAGTGAACTAAACATGAAAAAAAGTATAAGTATATATATATATATATACATATATATATATATATATATATATATATATATACAGGTCCTTTTCAAAAAATTAGCATATTGTGATAAAGTTCATTATTTTCTGTAATGTACTGATAAACATTAGACTTTCATATATTTTAGATTCATTACACACAACTGAAGTAGTTTCAAGCCTTTTATTGTTTTAATATTGATGATTTTGGCATACAGCTCATGAAAACCCAAAATTCCTATCTCAAAAAATTAGCATATTTCATCCGACCAATAAAAGAAAAGTGTTTTTAATACAAAAAAAGTCAACCTTCAAATAATTATGTTCAGTTATGCACTCAATACTTGGTCGGGAATCCTTTTGCAGAAATGACTGCTTCAATGCGGCGTGGCATGGAGGCAGTCAGCCTGTGGCACTGCTGAGGTGTTACGGAGGCCCAGGATGCTTCGATAGCGGCCTTAAGCTCATCCAGAGTGTTGGGTCTTGCGTCTCTCAACTTTCTCTTCACAATATCCCACAGATTCTCTATGGGGTTCAGGTCAGGAGAGTTGGCAGGCCAATTGAGCACAGTAATACCATGGTCAGTAAACCATTTACCAGTGGTTTTGGCACTGTGAGCAGGTGCCAGGTCGTGCTGAAAAATGAAATCTTCATCTCCATAAAGCTTTTCAGCAGATGGAAGCATGAAGTGCTCCAAAATCTCCTGATAGCTAGCTGCATTGACCGCAGCTGACATGGCACCCCAGACCATCACTGACTGTGGGTACTTGACACTGGACTTCAGGCATTTTGGCATTTCCCTCTCCCCAGTCTTCCTCCAGACTCTGGCGCCTTGATTTCCGAATGACATGCAAAATTTGCTTTCATCCGAAAAAAAGTACTTTGGACCACTGAGCAACAGTCCAGTGCTGCTTCTCTGTAGCCCAGGTCAGGCGCTTCTGCCGCTGTTTCTGGTTCAAAAGTGGCTTGACCTGGGGAATGCGGCACCTGTAGCCCATTTCCTGCACATGCCTGTACACGGTGGCTCTGGATGTTTCTACTCCAGACTCAGTCCACTGCTTCCGCAGGTCCCCCAAGGTCTGGAATCGGTCCTTCTCCACAATCTTCCTCAGGGTCCGGTCACCTCTTCTCGTCGTGCAGTGTTTTCTGCCACACTTTTTCCTTCCCACAGACTTCCCACTGAGGTGCCTTGATACAGCACTCTGGGAACAGCCTATTTGTTCAGAAATTTCTTTCTGTGTCTTACCCTCTTGCTTGAGGGTGCCAATGATGGCCTTCTGGACAGCAGTCAGGTGGGCAATCTTACCCATGATTGCGGTTTTGAGTAATGAACCAGGCTGGGAGTTTTTAAAAGCCTCAGGAATCTTTTGCAGGTGTTTAGAGTTAATTAGTTGATTCAGATGATTAGGTTAATAGCTCGTTTAGAGAACCTTTTCATGATATGCTAATTTTTTGAGATAGGAATTTTGGGTTTTCATGAGCTGTATGCCAAAATCATCAATATTAAAACAATAAAAGGCTTGAAACTACTTCAGTTGTGTGTAATGAATCTAAAATATATGAAAGTCTAATGTTTATCAGTACATTACAGAAAATAATGAACTTTATCACAATATGCTAATTTTTTGAAAAGGACCTATATATATATATATATCCCACGAACATAAAATCTTAAATCTGTTTTATGATTATTACTACACTAGATACAGAATCTGGCATAAGGTGCTTCAGTACGTCTAGAGACTAGCTCTCATAAACCCCAAAATAATTAGGTGTGGCTTTGTGTCCGCATAATCGTCTTTATTTCTAAACAACCACATAAAAAAAAGAAAAGAAAAAAAAAAAAAAAAAAAAAAAAAAAAAAACCATACACATCAAAAAAAATCACTCTTTTTGAAAATTTGGGTGGCTCTTAAAAGAGCCATGGGGGGATTATGACAATAAGGATATGTTTAACCACCAAAACCGTACAGGGTGCGTCCCTGTCGTTTCAGAGCGTACACGACGTCCATGGCGGTGACAGTCTTTCTCTTGGCGTGCTCAGTGTAGGTAACAGCATCACGGATCACGTTCTCCAAAAACACCTTCAACACACCGCGAGTCTCCTCGTAGATCAGACCGGAGATACGCTTCACACCGCCACGGCGAGCGAGACGACGGATGGCGGGTTTGGTGATTCCCTGGATGTTATCACGCAGAACTTTACGGTGACGCTTAGCGCCTCCTTTTCCGAGTCCTTTACCACCTTTGCCTCTTCCTGACATGGTTTCCACTTTTCAAGCTTTTATGTTGGTTATATAAAACCTGAAGTCGTGTGAGAAGGGTTTTGTAGTCGTTTACAGGACCTAATTGAAACACGCGAAGGCGGAGCTGTGCAGCAATTTACTATAAACGTCATTCATTCCAGGACCGAGAGTCCAAGACAGTGGTAATCTGCCCTTTTCGTTACCTTCAACCTGCTGCTCAATCCAGCTTTCTATCTTTTTGTTCCAATTTATTACTTGCTGATACGTGGCATTTCTGTAACTCTAAGAAATTAGATTATGCATGGTCCAACAAAAGCAAATCTTGGCAGACTAGAATTGGCTTGTTCCTAATTTCTAACTTGGCTTTACAAAATGTTAAGGAAATTGTTCATAGACATGCCCCATTAACCAATCATAAGCTTATTTCTTTAACTATTGTAGGCTCAAAAAGGGATCTCTGGTCTAAGAGGGTACTGGAAATTTAATAATAATAATCTTGTAAGATGCTCATTTTAATACATGGGTTAAAATATTGCCAACAATATTTTTGGAGGGTTTTAAAAATAATTGGGATTTTTTTCAAATATAATGTCAGAAAGATTGCTATTAAATGTACTAAAGAGTAATAAAAAAATCAACAAATGTAAGGAAATAGAATTACTCAATAATGTATGTATTTTGGAACAGAAGCAAATTCTTACAATCTCAACTAGATCTGATCTACCTTAATCTAGCTAAAGGTGCTTTTATCTGCTCAAGGGTGAAATGGCTAGAAGAGGGTGAGGTTTTTTGTTTTGTTTTGTTTTTCTTTAGTGAAAATAAATTTGAGATGGAATACTTTAGATACTTTAAACATTAATGGAAGTATAGACCCTAAAGTATTTCAGATTATGTTTTTATAGATTTTTTTTTTTTTTTTTTTTTTTTTGTCATTTTACAGTAATTTATGCAACTCTAAATTTGATCTATTTAATTGTGAAAAAAAAAAAAAAATCATGATTAATGTGATTCGAACATAACCCTTCTTAAGATTAAAGATGCCCTTCTTAGAATGAAAAAAAAAAAAAAAAAAAGAGAGAGAGAGAGAAATCTCCTGGTACAGACAGGCTAACTGTTGTGGCAAAATAAAACCGACTCTTACCAAAGTAAGAGACAAACTCAGTCAGATGTCTTTTATAATTTATTCTTTGCAAAGAAGGTCAGACAGTCATACAGAAACACAGGTTGCTGCAGAGTGCGACCGAGAAGGGAGGGCTCACTCCAATTTATATCTCTTCCCTAGCCTTCAAGGCTACATCTCCTAACTGGTAACTTTCCACATATAGTAAGAGTCAGATAACTACATTCTGCTACGTCATACTCCCAAGAATCAAATCTTTATATTTAGGGCCCTAATACACTTCTCTTATGTCATTCTTATAGCAGGTTTAAATAAAGCAGACCCTTACACAATATTCCACAAGCACATACAGTAGATGAGTAAAATGAATTTTTCTTTCACACTAACTGTAGAATTTTATTAACATTTTTGGGTACAAATTGAAAGTCCTCTCTATTGTATGTACATTGAATGTATTAATAATGGTGAAATGTCTACTACCATTAAACAGGGAGTCATTTTGTTAACTGCTAAACCTGATAAAGACCCACATCTTATAGAAAATTGGAGACCGATCTCCCTTCTAACAATTAATTATGAACTAATTACTTTAGTATTTGCTAATACATTATGGAAAGGGTTAAATAACATAATCAGTGAATATGAAACAGGCTAAAAAGGTCTAAAAGGTCGTCACATAACCAATAATATTAGACTAGACTAGTGCCTTTTGGACTATGCTGAGAATGTAGAAGATGGTGCTATTATTGTGTTTTTTTTTTTTTTTTAATTTCAAAGCATTTCGACGCAGTTGAACATGAATTCTTGTTTGAAACTATATGGAAAAAAAGTATATCTGCTTGCGCAACATGTATGTCCCATCTTTGTTTGGATCATGATTAAAATAGAGTGGTTGCCTCTAATTTCAAATGCCTACAGATATTTTTTCTTAAGGTCAGTTTGTTTGTTAAAGAGAAAATTATAAATAAATAGTTTTGCTAAAAAAATAAATAAATAAATAAAATAAAATAAAATAAATCAGCAACCAGTATCGCCAATTATAAAGTTTGTAGGGGGGGGGTGGGGGGCTTTAAAAGGCTTTAAATTGGAAGTACAGTCTGGTCCGTCTTTATCTATCAATTCTTCAAAAGGTTCTTCAAATCTCGTCTTTCACAAAGGCTGATGTCAGGGGATCTTGGGCTTAAAAATGTGGTAACCAGGTGTAATTTGTTATTACAAAGCTCCATACAGTATATTTTATACACACAGTTTACAAGTCTGACTTCTTAAATTCTTAATAAATTATATATCTTAAATCTATGCACCCAAACTTTCCAAAGACAGATCAGTATGCACTGCCTGTTAAAACAACGGCTTGTAAAAAAGATCCCATACATAATGCACATATAGAATTATTAATATTTTGTACACTTTCTTTATTTCTTCCTTGCGTGCAGTGATCTACAAATGCACTCATACTCACTAATGAATTCCAGGCAAAGAGTGGGAGACTCTTAACCTCTTAAAATGTGAATTACACCTGTGGAGCGAGATGACATGAAGTCTCTAATATCACTGCAATTCTGAAATCAGGCCACATATAAATGAATCAAAATCTAAACTAAATACCTGGGTCTGTATGATCCTGTATTTTATCTTTTAAATGGTCCCGACTGGTATATTCTTGAAAGCTACTGGATTTGATTAGTTTTGACTGTTTTGTATTATGTTCTACAATATATAGATCATGAATGACTTCCTTTTTTTTTTTTTTTTTAATTGTTGTAGTTTGTGTCAATGAATGAAACAGTTTTCACTGCATGAATGAGTGTGAAATACCTGCTAATTATGCTGCTTTTCCTGAACACTTAGCTATATTGGGCAGTTATTTTCATTTAAATTGGTTTAATCTGACTCTTGACAGTGAAAATAATGCATGCGTTTTTTTTTTTTTTTAAGGGTATTGGTTAATTTCTTGGTTGCTATTCTGACAGTGTCTGCTTGCATAGGCTATTTTAATATTTGGTCATTTTCTTTAATGTATTAGCCCTGATTTGATCCATTTGCCAGGGAAATGTATCTATATTTATATTATTTTGTCATAATTATTTTGTTTTAAGGACTTAAAATGGTCCTTATCAACCTTGATTTACATGGTAGCAATTCTATGATATTATTTTTAAAGTTAAAATTTTTGACGTTTTTTTTTTTTTTTTTTTTTGATGGGCGGGGTTTTGTGAGCTTTTGGCTGGAAATAGTCCATCCAATCTGGCAACACTGTCGTCAGGAACGACCTAATAAAAACAAAACAAAACCTTTGAGATTAAGAGAATCAGAACCAGTACAAGGTTTCATTTGCCATGTGTTCAAACACAAGAGGAATTGTGTTCTTTTTTTAGGAGCCTTGTGTGTTTGCACATATTTTGTTTTCTTTTTTTTCACAGTTTTGTGCATTGAATAGTCTATTAACACCTCTATAAACAAATATATACATTTATTTACATGATATATATTTATTACTGAGAATGAATAAACAAAACAAACAAAAACAAACAAACAAACAAACAAAAACAACAGGTGGTAATAGTTGTTACAGTTAGAGGGCTCTTTGTTTGTTTGTTTGTTTTTTGTTTTTTGAATGTTCTAGTGCAGGGGTTTTCAAAGTGAGGTCCATGGACCCCCAGGAGGCCACAAGGATGTGCTAGGGGGTCCTTGAAAATGTTTACAAAATAAATAATTACAAAATATAATTGAATAAGAATGAAAAAAAAATAAATACATTATCCAAAATTTGATTAAAATACATTTGTAAAATGAAAACAGAACAAAAAACAAACAAACAAGGCCTACATTAAAATGAATTATACAGTTTAGATTGAATAAATAAATAAATAAATAAATGCATACATACATACTACACTTTATTATACATTTACCAGTAATTGTAATAATGTAATTTAATAGAAACTAAATATTATCGAATTAATATTTCAGAATCAGGTTGTGGCTAGGGGGAGAGGGGTCTGTGATAATGTTATTTGCCCATTTTTTCAACTCTGGAGATGTACAAATGTAGAAGGCTGGGCAGGTGCACACCAATTAACCTTTCAGCTGTCATAACAGTCAACTGCAGTCTTCTTATATCTGATTGAATGGCTGACCCAAACCAGAAATAGATAGTTACAGACAATATCTATATAGAGTTCAAAGGGTAGTAGGAATACAAAATAATGAGACTAGAATGAGAAGACGAGAATAATTAGTAATAAATAGAATCAGAATCAACCATACTACAATAAATGGAAAAAAGAACATCCAAGTGCATTATAGATAGGCAACGTCAGTCCCTGAGTATCAGTGTCCTGCAGTGTTTAACTACAACCCTCATCAAACACATAAAGCAACTATTCCAACACACAGACAGGTGTGCTGAAGCAGGTTGGAAATAAACTTTGCAAGACAGTGGCTGAAAACCATTGATTTATGAAACTGTTCATCCACTCCTACTGCACTGTAAAACATATAACACTGTACAACAAACGTTAGAAGTTGAAATACTGGAGATGAAAACAATGTTAGAAGGTTTATTAAATAATAAACATCAGGATTGCTGTTGCATTACCTAAAATTTAATTAAAGATTTTTAGAAATCATTTTAATAGTGGTTAAACAAGATGAGAACAGTATTCTCCTGATCTTCATACAGAAAAACACTTGCATTAACGAAAAAAACCTCGTTTTCCTTTTATGTCACGTGTTAAAAATAAATTTGAGAGATTTATAACGAACACAGCAAATACGAGAAAATTTTACTTTGTTAGACGCATTTAGGTGGCTCTAAAAAGAGCCTTTGGGTTTAGAAGAAGCAGTGAGTTTAAGCGCGCTCTCCACGAATGCGGCGGGCCAGCTGAATATCTTTGGGCATGATGGTCACTCTCTTGGCGTGGATGGCGCACAAGTTGGTGTCCTCAAACAGACCGACCAGATAAGCCTCGCTGGCCTCCTGCAGGGCCATGACAGCAGAGCTCTGGAAGCGCAGATCCGTCTTGAAATCCTGAGCGATTTCTCGGACCAGACGCTGGAAGGGCAGTTTGCGAATCAGCAGCTCGGTGGATTTCTGGTAGCGACGGATCTCTCGCAGAGCCACGGTACCCGGCCTGTAACGATGAGGCTTCTTGACGCCGCCGGTGGCTGGAGCACTTTTACGGGCAGCTTTGGTAGCGAGCTGCTTCCTCGGGGCTTTACCACCGGTAGATTTACGGGCGGTTTGTTTAGTTCTTGCCATTGCCTCGAGTTCTCCGTCTTGTTCTTTAAAACAAAATAAGATTGCTTTTCGTGTGCAGCAACCTTTTTAAACTGTCCTGCCGCATTGGGCGTTGCGTCAGCAGAAGCATTTGATTGGATTTTGTGTTTAAGGTCGCAGCGCAAGGCAGCCAATGAAAATCACTTCCATGTTTTCGAACAAGAGGCGGCGGCTTGCCTTTCCCGCCCAAATTTTGTCTGTTCAGTGTCCCATTATTGGACCTTAAAATGCTACGTTTATTTATTTATTTATTTAGATGATCATCAGGAGGCTGCTTTGTCAGTCAAGCTAAGTAACCTTTATAGCGCTTTTTAAAACACGAATCAGGTTTACGGTATTAAACGGTATATCAACAGTGCAATTAAATTCTTAGAATCAGAGCTAATGAAAAGGCACTTTTGTATCTACGCTTAAAATGGCAGTGGGGTGGAAAGTGTTACCATTAATGTTTTGGAAGTTCCATGTATTCCCATTGTAGTGTATCAACTTTAAAGGATAATTTATATACATACACGCACATATATATACATTATATATATATATATATATATATATATATATATATATATATATATATATAAAGTTAACGCTGTTGCACTTTTTTTTTATATATATTGTAGATACAGTGCAGATTATAACTGATGACATTATATATACTTATGTAAACCAAATAATTCAAACTGCTTTTAGAGAGAAAGTGGGTGGCTCTAAAAAGAGCCTTTGTAGGGTTTTACGTAAACATGTAACTGCAATAATTTATTTGGTTTTGGC
Source organism: Labeo rohita (assembly GCF_022985175.1). Taxonomy (NCBI): domain Eukaryota; kingdom Metazoa; phylum Chordata; class Actinopteri; order Cypriniformes; family Cyprinidae; genus Labeo; species Labeo rohita. The sequence continues at coordinate 22,522 of NW_026127447.1, forward strand.
GGGCTTCTCGGTTTTCTTAGGTAGCAGCACAGCCTGGATGTTGGGCAGCACACCGCCCTGAGCGATGGTCACTCCGCCCAGGAGTTTGTTCAGCTCCTCGTCGTTGCGCACCGCCAGCTGCAGGTGACGGGGGATGATACGGGTCTTCTTGTTGTCCCGAGCGGCGTTTCCAGCCAACTCCAAGATCTCAGCAGTCAGA